>NW_016165097.1:4714-28884 GCF_001687245.7 Rhagoletis zephyria | reverse complement strand
CTAATGCATGAAAATCCTAACCTCAAAAAAATCACCCGTTAGTACTTTTTCACCTACATACAAAAAAGTGTTTATAGAATAAATTTCGCATTTGTTTGTGTTCATTTTATTTCTGAATTAAAACAACTGCTCTTCAAATCAGCGGTGTACAAATACTCAAAGAGACAAAATTGTATACTTAATTTGACCTCATCCTTCGCAGCAAAAAGATCAAAAGGCCGACAAAGTAGGTTTTCAATAGGAATACCATAGATGCATATTAGAGTGAAATTAGAGTTTAAACGTTGCCGCAAAGGGAAAAAGCAGCAAAAAACTCAACAAAATCCAACTCATTAACGCATACACATGCAGGCATATGCATGTAGGCATAGTGGGATTATGTGTGTGTGTGTGGGGTCGAAAAATTTACCACGAGCAAAATTAATTGAAAATTTTACGTTGGATATCAAAGAAAGGCCACAAAACATAAAGGTAAGAGGGTATTGCGTAATTTCCGTATGAAAATATGAACGGCCAAACAGAAATATCGTCGGCTTAGAGTGCAAAGGTTCTAAGTCCACTTTTTAACACATTTTAGTTTTTAATGCAAGTTGAAAGAAAACATAGAAATAGAAACATATCATAAAATTAGAAAAATTTCCATATTCCGCAGAATCTCTCTGGAAATCTCCAAGAGCCGCCTCATCAGATGTTTTCATTGACCTCGCTTCTGCGCCATACATATATGATGACAGAAGATACTTTATTTGGCTCTCGTTCATCATCCGACCCAAGCGCTTTGCTTCTCTATTTAATTTTGAGAAGGCAGACTAGACGCCGCGCTTGCTTTTACCGATGATGTCGTAGGCATGAACCAGTAACTGTACGATTTCTAAAAAGGCTCTGGTAAACAATTTGACCTGTGTGATTCAGTTCAGCAGCTCTTGTTATCTTCTTCAACATTAGATTGGGAAAATCCCACGAAAGGGAGTAGCAATGTCTGAAAATTCAATTGGCATCACACGGCTTAAAGAGGTCCTTCCAAATTCTGACGGCTATTGAGACCGTGTGCCATCTATCAATAATAGTTAAGAAATAGTTTGCTTAGTTCGCCCAAAAGAAATCGCCACTTGAGAAGGCGCTGAGGCGGTAGTTATATCAATTGAGCGGGTGCATGACACTCTACATGAATATTTAGACGTGAAAAAGCGAGGGTAAGCGTAGCCGTGGGACAACTTCAAAGGAATGTTTAGAGATGTTCAGTCGCCATCCGAACAAATTTTTCCCGAGGGCGAAACATGGAACTATTACAAACATCGTAGACCAAGCAACAGTGGGCTTCTCAAAAGAAGGCCAAAGTGTTTCTGTCGGCCGATAAGATACCGGGCGGTGAGATTCACATCGATAACCTTGAAAAGGGCAAAACGATCACTGGCGAATTTTATTCTTAGATTTTTGTCAAATTCGATATTGATTTGAAGCAAAGACATTTGGTCAAGAGAAAAGTGATGTTCTATCAAGACAATACACGGGTGCACACGTGTGTACTCACCATAGAAAACTCCTCGAAACTCCTAGAAAATTTTTAAACCTAAAGGAATGGCTGGGCGACAAGAGATTAGGGTCGAGCCAAGGGTCTTTAAAAACCTATTATTTAGAAGGTATTCAAGAATTGCAACAAAAAAAAAACGCTGGACTAAATGTATCGAGTAGAAAGAGACTATGTGCCTGTGGCAATCAGTAGAAAATTTCTATGGTGAAAAATACTTTTTACTACGATGAAACAATTTTACATTGCTGTGCTGTGCTGTGCCAACTCGTACCTTTTTACTGCTTTTAACCAATTAATATGCAGCAATTATATAAAAAAAAATTGGTCTTTGCTGATTTTAATTCTTCTATAACTAAAGACCATACATTTATTAGACATTTGAGCAATACTATTGAAACAAAAATCACTTCAAAACCCTCAAGTAGTTGTGATTCTCTACAATCCAGAGTACTTTGCTATCAATTGGCATAGGCCCTATGTTGAGGAATAAAAGGCTTTGTTGTTGTAAAATATATATTTTATTCAAATAGTCACTCATTTGTCAAACTGCTCTCGTATTTTTATGCAGATATTTGAAAAGTGAACTTATAACCTTTCCCTTCTTAGTCGACGCTATGCACTGCATGCATACATATGTACATGTCTTGTCTACTAATGCGTTATGTGTCAAGTAGAATGTGAACGTACTTTAATCAAATGTAATGTTCGCTCAACCGCTATACTCTCAACAATTATACAGATTTCAATACTCGGGGGGAATCTGCAAACATAGCATTGCACATACATAGTTACCATAAATCGTTTATGTAATTGGTTCTTGTTTGAAGTGTCTTTTGATGATTCCTAGTCAACACTTAAAAATATAATACACAAACAAATCAAAGAACTGCGAATATTAACTGTTGACTGCCTGTCTGAAAAAACACAATTTGGCATAAATGAATGAATGGCTGAATGGTTGGCTTAGAGGCGGGAAGAAGCTTCAAGTGTTTGTTGCTTCTACACAGCCACCGGAATTTGTACTTTTACTAACCACAAATAAACATTTATACGCGTGCAAACTATCCAACTATCGGCATTTCTAATAGAACACACTACAACTACTGTTGTGTTTATACTAAAATTTTCCGCAAAAAAAAAACATTTATTGTATATATGTAGTCTGGGATTTCCTATTGCCTTGGCTACAACAAAAATACTCAGTTGGTGCTAATAGCATATGCGAGATGTACAAGGTTGCCCAACCTAGTAGCACTGAGCTGTTTACCTCTCCTCCCCCCCTACTATATACATACATACATACATACATACATACATACCAATATTACAACCCAGTTGTTTTGGTAACAATTTTGCCGCTTTGGGTGTGAAACTTTGCCAACAGCAAAATGCCAAATTCTCTGAATGAATGAATGACTGTATGATTTTTCTTGTATTGTATTGCATTAAAAACGTCTGTATGTATGTATACATACATACAGCAGCGGTCAAAATAATAGTAGCGAAATTCTAAATTATATTAATTGCAACTCCAGTTTATTTATTGATTTTTACTAGAAACCCGAGAAATAAAAGTTTAAAAAATTGCACAAAGTTCACAAAAACGAATTAAACTTCAAAAAATTGTCATCAAAATTTTATTCAGAATGTTTAGAAAATTTTCGAGTATGCAGTTTTGTAGCCCAAAAATGAATCAAACTTCCAAAAATGTTCATTAAAATTTCAAACTTTTTATTTAGAATTTTTAGAAAATTTTCGAGTATGCAGTTTTGTATTGTAGCCCATTCAATTTTTGTACAATAAAGTGTAAGTTTCAAGTCACTAAAAATTAGCGTTGATTTTTTAGATTTTTTCTTTTGTTGATGGTGTTTAGCATTTTCTTCCATGTAACATATGAACAAAATCTATTTTTATATGGAAGAAATGCGCAACACTCTCGACAAAAAAAAAATCTAAAAAATCAACGGTAATTTTTTTAGAGACTTCAGACTTGCACCTCGTTATACTAAAATTGAATGGGCTACAAAACTGCATACTCGAAAATTTTCTAAACATTCTCAATAAAAAGTTCAAAGTTTTTATAAAAATTTTTAGATGTTTGATTCATTTTTGTGTACATTGTGCAATTTTTGAAATTTTTATTTCTGTGGTTTCTGTTATAGATCGAATATCGATAAATCGATAAATGAAAATTTTTAAAAATCAATAAATAAACAGGAGTTACTACTATTATTATTTTGGCCGCTGCTGTATGCATGTACATGTATGTAGTCTGTCTGCCTGTACGACTGCCTCTTGTGCGATTTTTGTTCGGTTTTTACCAAATAGTCGGCATAGTTTCATTTTGTGTTTTTTTTTTGTCTTTTCAACTTTTTTTGTTGTACTTAGCTTTTGAGTGGATTACTGCTCTTTTTTTCAATTTGCATCTTTTCTCCAACAGTTGTGCGTGTATCTGTGAATGGGATTACTAGCGGCTTTAGCTTTTAATTCACACCACTTGTAGCTTTTAACACTGCAAGTTCCTACAATATTTGGCTGTTTCTCCCTTTCTCAATGTGTAAATTCATGATTCTCTGCAAAGCGCGGAAAATTCACGTATTAAAAAAAAATAAAAAAATTTATAAAAAAAAACAGAACACCGTAAACGGCCATTCAAGTGCACTAAAACAGTTTGTAGTTCAAGTGTGAAATAACAGAATACTCTAGATTGTGCATTTATTTAATGCATTAATGAGATCTGAGGGGGGTAAGGATAGCGGATTATTTATAAGTTTTCGTTATTACTTTATTTATCGTAAAACGGCTTGAATTATGCTGCATTAGTTATTATTCAGTTGGCACAGAAGAGAAACAACTGGCGTGTTTTGTTGAACTCGGCCAAAATCGCCAAATAAGCAGAAGTTACTATTTAGAAGTAGTTTTAATAATTTCTCAATTATTTATGTGTAACTGTAAACTGTAAATAGTTTGAACTTACACATCGCGATCCAGTTATGTAGTAAGATGTTTAAAAGAATTTACCTGTAAATAAATGGAGAAAAATATTATATTAATTTTTAATGTTTTGATATGTGTAAATATTTGGAAACATTAAACAGAAAGCTAGCTAAGTATCGAATAATAAAAACATCGCAAAACGTGTTATCTTATAACCTTTATTATGAACCCATAAAATACACTTACGGTAAAAAGTGTAGATTTTTATTTCACTGCTAGCGAATACCCGGCGTGCTTCACAGCACCTTAAAATTGCTTTTGTGCTGTTATTTTATTTTATCAATTTAATATAATACAATTTTTCAAACAGGTGGCAACCCTCTTCAAAAAATATTTTCGGCAGTAAACTTTCCTGAACTACTTCAGTTGGAGACCCATATTGCAATATTCAATTTATCTTATAAATTAAATTGAATTAAAATTTTTAAACAGTTAAACAAAAATATTTTTAAAAATATTCTTAAAATCATATGGTAAGTCTTAATCCAGCATATTTCCACCAAAACCTTAACTGCAGTTAAGAGCTCAGGTAAGTTCCAAGAATTTTAGCATGGTGTGCTCGGCAATGTTGGTTTTTTACTTTTGACATTTTTTCTTTGGTTTGCCCCCTCTAAGTTGTAATCTCCTTATTTTAATAGGCCTGCAGGCAGTTAAGGCTTGGTGGAAATTAACTATTAGTCATGTTTAAGATTTTTAAACTAAGAATCACGAATTGTTACTAACTTTGTATGCACACAATAAAGGTGTACATACAATGCGAGGAGAATCTCGACCAAGCCCCAGCAAATGTGCAAGAGCCAATTACATATACACTAGGCGGTAAATGAAAGTTTACACCTTGTTCTAATATAATATTCACAATTATTTTTAATGTGTAAAAAAACAAGCATCGACAGTTTCATTTAACCTTCCTATACCCGCGTTAATTTTTGTAACACATATACCCGCGCACGGTCTCACAGACCGAAAGTTCAAACTACATAAAATATTAGTTTTTTCAAACAAAACTAAAAACAAATTATTATTTTTCAATCCCGTAGATGTAATAAAAAAATAAAACTACGCATTAAATTTGTATTCACTTATTTTATTGATTTTAAGTGATTAACAAAAAAGCCATCAAAATCGATAATATTTTCTTAAGTACTACAAAAACAAAACAATAACATATTTTTTTATTCACATAAATAAAAATAAGTTATAATAACTTAAAAACACTTCTTGGACAATACATAAATTATAAATTATATTAGTTTTTAGTCTTGGAATAAAAAATCATGGCATATCGCAATTCATGTAAAAATCTGCCTTAAAAAGAAAACTTACGCTTTTACCTCTTCAAANAAAAAAAAAAAAAAATGCCTTTTCTAGCTTAAAAAATATTTATTTGCAATAAAAACGTCAAACTATCTTATTCATTATCCTTACGGAAACACTCAGGACACACCATAATAGCATGTTCCAAACAAAAATACTGTCGGCATGTAGCACACATATACCCGCGTCGGTCTCACAGACCAATTTTTATAAAATTCACCAACACGCCTGTCTAGTGCAAACGCCAAATCAACACTAATATAGAGCTTGCAAGAAAAGCGGAAGCTAGCAGTAAATTCAGCTTTGTAGAGTTTCTGGAAAAACAAAAATTTACGTAAAATCATTTTCTCGGTCTCACAGACCAACGCGCGGGTATAGGAAGGTTAAAGACAAGTAAATAATTTTAATTTTATCAACAACTATTCATAAGCGCACATAAAGTTTGTCGCTTACAGCTCCATACAAATTTTAAACCCAGATACGTATGCGTTTAAAAAAAACACGCCTAATATACGTTATATAAAGTTCACGAATATTCAAAAAATGTTCATAAAAATTTTTTAAATTTTTATTCAGAACTTTTAGAAAATTTTTGAGTATGCAGTTTTGTGGCCTATTAAATTTTTGTCTAATGACGTGCAAGTTTCAACCGGCGCGTTTATTTTTAAGGTTTTTTTCTTTGAATACTGCATTTGTTTTTTTTTTTATATAACAAGTGTTATTTGCAAGAATTGACGTTGATTTTTTGAAACTTTGTCCCCTGCATTTAATTTCATAAGAAGTTCATGCTTATATGGAAACTATTCTAAAAATCAAAACCAAAAAAAAAAAAACAACTCTCAAAAATCAAAGGCGATTTCGCAGTTGTTTGAAACTTGCACTCCAATAGACTAACATTGTATGGGCATTTTGAAGGGCGGCTGGGTGAGTATAGTTACAAAAGAAGTTCATTTCTTAACAGCAAATGAATCGCTTCAGTTGTGACAAATAAAGCACTCTTTTCTTACCAAAAATAATGAGTTTTTTCAGATACAGTTACTTCCGCAGACACATAGAAGATTGTCTTATCGCTCAGTTCCATACCAGTTGTTTTATTTATCACACTTCAGTTCCTATGTAAGTGTTCGTTATGAGTCATCTTTTGATTTGTTGAAAAGTTGAGCAAGTTTATTCACACGGGGACGTCGCAAAATTATGGCGTTATGTGGTTAACAGTGACCTCCCGCCTACCACTACAATCCCCCAGCAATCAGCATTGCTATCGTTCGCCTATCTTCCGCAAACGTTTGGCTTTCATCTGTCTGGTTTGGCCACATTACCGCAGGTCATCGGCCCCGAAGCAAGAATGAAGTATGTATATGTGGATATATTCTCATACCTACATACATACATACATGCTTTCATTCATACTCGTACAAGCAGTTACTAATTTTGTTAATTTTCATTATTAGTTCCATTTGTATTTTCTGGTTTGAGAACTAAAAAAAGCCGTTTGTTTTCGAGTGGCGAATTAAATATAATTAAATGATAATGGCACTCCCCAAAACAGTGGGAATATGTTAATATATAAAAGAAAATCAAAACTTTAGAGAGTTCGTTAAGACACTAAATAAAAAGTGGCAAGAAAAGCTAAAACATAAAATTATGAGATGGCAAATTCATAGCACTGAGTATTAAACTGTAAAAATTAAGATGCGGAAGAAACCCAGTAGGAATATGATTTGTATAGATTAGGGATTGACACGATGGTGCGATGAAAATAGAAATCCTTCTAACAAAGTATTTATTATTATACACTACACACAACTACACTATGTTAACTGCGCCCTCAAACTATGCAAGGAAAGGGTCTCTTAAGCGTTTAAGGATAATCTCATTGTGACTAATCGGACATTTTACTCCAGAATGTGATCAATTGTGAATTAAATCTATGTCAATTTTTGGGAACGAGGAACGAAAGAAAAATAAAATTTGTTGAATCACACGTCAACAAGATTTCCTTAGTCCAAACATTTTCCGTCAGAGACTAAGAAAATACATTTAGGAAGCAACAAGTGATCGAAGAATCATGCAAACACAAACCGGACAAAACTACTTATTAACTTTAAGCCTAATCTTGGACTTTATTTTTACCTTTATCTTCATTTTCATCGTTACCTTTACCTCTATTTATATATTTGCCTTAATCTTTATCTGTATATGTACATATGTGTCTTATCTTCTTCCTCTTCATATTGCAATTCATCTTCATCTCTTATCTTCTTCTTAATCTCGCTCTTAATCTTTGTCTGTATTCTTATATTTGCCTTTGTCTATGTTGGTGCCTTCGACTGAGTCTTTGTTTTTGACTTTCTCATTAGATCTCCCCACGCCCAGTGGCGTTCAACGTAGCCGTTCGTTTTCTATCCACGCATTCGCCATATACTACCTTCGCCGTGGTGTTAAATATTTAACGCAAACATCTCCATCCTCCAATGATTAAGAAGTTTCACTTCAAAAAGCGCATCCGACGAAGTATATAGTCCTTTCCTGACAATTAAGTTGGCAATTACATTTACAACATATCGGAAGAAATTCGATGCTACAACTGCCGAACATGTTGTCATTATTAAGTAAAAATAATCATCCACAAAAAGTATTTAGGTATTTATTGTTGTTTTTTAAGAAATACAATTAGCACAGTCAGTGAAATCCATGGGATCCTTAGTGGTGAAAGCAAGACGTGTAAAGTCATGCCATGCTTTTCTGCCCTCACAGATCCAGAAGAAAGCAAAAAATAAAGGAAATGGTCGGGCATTTCTTGCGAATGTTTATTAGATACTATTTTTTAATGGGCGTTTAGTGATAGAAATACTAAGGAAAAATTCAAATACATAGGTATTCCCCATCAGTCAGTCAAATTTACGAACCAACAGAGAAAATCGCGACATTTGTTGTCCTTATGCCTATGGTGAGAGACTTAGAAGGCACTAGCATTACAAGACTCAGGAATAAACGTACATAATTAATGTAAGAGATTTTTGGTCACCAATTTCCCAATTGGAACATTGCCATACGTTCACGGCTAAACCTTTCTGCTAGAAAAGTTTCTTGACCGCTAACACAAAAGCGAAGAGGAGACATCGCGGCGCAGGCAGTAAAAATGGAACGAAATAAATCTGGGAACAAAATGTGGAAGACAAAATAAAAAAAGCGGATCTACATACATACATACATATGCATACAAACTAACTACGAATTGATAACTCAAGCACCGGCTCGGGCGCAAATGGTTTAGGACAGCCACCAAACGCTTGTATGCAATGTAGCGTCATGGCTGAAATTTTAATATTCGTCGAAATGGCAACCAGACAAGACAATTTCAGTTACGGCTATTTGAAGAGTTAAAAGTCTACAGCCACTAAAGTTACTCTATTTGCGAATGCAAAAGTTTGCTCCAGACCAACAAAAACTAAGTGGATAAGCGATGAAAAGGGGACGAGAAATGAGGGCATATCAAAAAAAAGAAGAAACAACAGAATGGTGTAAGTGGCAGAGAAGGTGGCTTAATACCAGATAATAATATAATATTTGACTAAAATTTTTTGGTACAACTGAAAGAGGTGGATATTAACATTTTCGCTTTGATGACCAACAAAGCAGAGAAGACAAACAAAGTAACGAAAAGTAAAGGTTAAGATGCGGTTTTTTTTATTTTTTATTGTATGTAGGTACAAATGTGCAGTTACACAACGCTGCAGTTCAAATATCATGTTTGTTGGAATACGAATATCAATCTAATAAGCCATTTTAGTGAAATTCTGCTTTGAGCGCATGCAATCTGTATGCGACCTAAATGGGTAGTGAACTGCGAGCGTACATTTAAAAACGTTCTCGTCGCAAAATACTTTGGGTTAGTTAAGTATAAATGTGTACATTAGGATGTCTTAACAAAAAAATTTTTGATTCTCTAAGCAAATATAAAAAATTATGCCACATATTTTATGTGGCACGCTAAAATATTTTGTCGTACTTTATCAGAGAGTCAATGGATATCTTTTAAAATCGCATTTTTATAAAAAAAAAAATAAATGTGGAAAAATTTTACCTGTGAATGCTTTTGATAACAGAGATCTGTATCAAAGCAATTTTAATAGAAACTGTATCATCTTAGCCCTATCACAGGTATTTTCTGTCTATAATTTTTACTTCCTACAAACTGGCTGAGGCATTATTCACATCTTCATGAAACTTGCTCTACGAAAAATGTGTAAAAGCTTAAGTTTACATTTTTATCACTTCTTACACCGATTTGGTCCGAATTCACAGCGCGTAGTTAACCACTGACAATGAATGATTGAACCTTTTTTATCGTCGGTGTTTAGTTAAAAAAAGTTTTAACCCTAATGCGCCCAATTTTTTTATGGAAAGAATTTCCATTGATTCGAAAATTTCACTACTGAATTTCTATGGTTAACTAACTATGCGCCTGACAATATGAATTCATACTTATACCCTGCAAAAATCGCTACTACTCCATGCATGCATGTAAAGAGTACTCCCGAAGGACCAAGGAGTACTCCAAAATTAACCACAATTCATATAAAAAATATGGTCCAATTAAGATTGCGATGTCCTAGGGCAGGACCATATACTCCATCTCTGCATTACATCAGTGTAGTACAAAACTACTCCTGACATACTCCAATGACAGTGTTGTTATATTTTTTCGTTTGTACACGCTTTTGTTCTTCACTTCGCAGATGCTTTTTTTGAAATGAATAAAAACCAAAAACAAAAATTAAAAATTACATGTTGCCTCTGACGACATTGGAACCCGAACATGCTTTGAGCTAAGGAATAACAGCTAGCATCTCTACACGTTTAGCTACAGCCAGACATGCAAATGTATTTTCAAATGCTTAACTTCAATAACATTTCGTTAAAACACGAGCAGTGATCGGGTAACAATAAGCTGGTGCAGAGACATGAGTTGGTCCGCTACAGCATGACAGAGGAGCACTTTTGTAAGTACTCCAATATACCACAAATAGACTACATGGTCCAACGATTTTTGCAGGGTACCCTGTTAGTGGTTAAATGAAAAATGATTTAACAGTGCACTGTGAATTTGGCCCTTAATGGGAAAAAGTTTTCGAAATATTTTTGTCAAAACCCTGATTTTTTGACGAATTTTCAATGTGGTCTAGGTCACGAATGATACCGAACTGGGGCAAAATATTTTGGTGAGAAAATTTTTATGATCGTTTGAGGAAAATGCATCGATTTTTGCTACATGAAGCGTAAGGCAATCTAGTGTATGCACACGTACGAGTACATATGTACATACGAGTATAATGTATATATTTTATTACATGCATGATGGTACATACATATGTACATATGCTCAAATTGCATTTCGTGCATATTATTTGTACATTGAAAATTTCATTGGCAACATTTTGTGGCACAGATATTTCAAGTGTCAGCGGTAAAGAGCACAAAGCATTTATTTGACAGAAACATATGAATGTATGTGCGAGTATGTAGTATGTATTACTTACATAGATACAACATTCCAGCATACGACATTAGGGTGGAGCGGAAAAAAAATGTTCGGTTTCGAAATTCTGGGAGCGGAGGATCGTTTGCCTTTGGATGTCGATCGAATATCGCAATTTTTTTTTGTCGGTTAATACTTTCTGCCTCTGCTTCTTGATAGAAACTTTGAAAACCTTGATAAATTGCGTTACTTGTTTAGATTTTGCAAAAAATCTCAAAAATTCAATCAAAAAAAGAGTCACAAAATATAAACCGATTTCCAAAAGATTTTCGGGTATTCTATTAACTACGAAGGGCAAAGTTTTTGTTTCTGTTCCACCCTAATGTGCATACATACATACATACATATGTTGGTAGAAGTAGTGGTGTCATGGTAAATCAGCTTTAAAAAGGTGCACCAACACATGAAGCATATTTAAAAATAAAACAAAAACATAAATAGTATTTGCAGTTGGCTTTGACATTTATGACTCCGCCGCATAAACATATTTAATATTTGTCGACGGCAAATTAGCTGGAATTGCGCACTGATTTATGATATTTACTTTTTCGAATTGTTGCTGCATGTCGGGCGCAAGTGCAACCAAATTGTTGGTATGTACAAGTACCAACGACTGGCAAACGGATCGAGAAAAAAAACTATTTATTTTGTTGACAATTCATTTGAAAAGGGATGTCACTGCAATTACAAGTGCGTTAGAATTGTTAGGCCTTCAATACTTGATGTAAATGTTATGTATTTACATAAATTTGGATGTGGATACGTATGTAAGTATGTATGTATGTATGCATGATTATTTGCCTTATAATATTTGCTAGTGTATAAGCGCAAGAAACCGAGAGGTTTATGAAGATATTTCCCATTGATCTCAAGTACATAGGTACATATGTACACCAAAGAGCTGCGCAAATGATTTTACTTTGACTGTACACTATTGCACACTTGAATAAATGCAGTAATGAAGCAAATGCACTTGACAATAAATAAAGTGAAACTCAACTACTTACTGCAAATACCGATTTACACTACAGACAGCAAAATAACGGGGTAGTACAATGAGTGCAGTAAAACGATTGGGTGTGGAGTAAACGGCAGTAGTTTACGTATTCAATGTTACTCATCTTGTGTTAGTACGTCGCGATAAAGGTGTCAAATATTATTTTAATAAAAAACATACATATATACATTAGACTGCATCACTCGCCATACAAAAAAAAATCGGTACTATTTTTTCATTGAAATTATAAAATCTATTATATTTTAAGACGTCCCCCAAAATATTTCGGAAAAATATTAAGATTTCAGTGAGCTGGACCGATTTGAAAATACCTCCAAAAATGAAGTTTTTTATGAATAAAAATAGTTTCTTAAAGATTTTTTTTGAAAAAATCCCCTCAAATGACAAAACAGTTTAAGCTTAAAATATTTGCATAAAAATATTTAAAAAAAAATTAAAAAAAAATGTTAACGGAATGGTAATGATGAGATTTTTGATGTTGTTTTTTTACTTTTTTCAAAGATTGGTATAAGAAAAACTTGAATAACTGAACCTAAACTCTTCCGATTTAGACTTAAGAGGTGTCATTGGAAAGGTATTTTCTCGCTCTTCTTATTTTTTGCTAATAAACTCATTCAAAGGATGGAAGAGAAAGGTACGATGAACGAACGTCATTCAAAGTTGAATTAAGATGTGTTGGTATTCGAAAAAACAAGATGGGACACGAATGACGTCTTTTTGGCCAGAAATAAAAACAGTGTGAAAATACCTCTCTACTGAGATCCCACAAGTCTAAATCAGAACATTTTTGGCCCAGTTATTCAAGTTTTTCGTAAACCAATCATTTAAAAAAGTAAAAAACCAGCATCAAAAATCTCATTCTTACGATTCCGTTGAAAAGATTTTTAAATATTTTTATGCAGATTTTTTACGCTTAATCTAATTTGTTATCGGAGGGGACTTTTTTCAAAAAGGTTCTTTAAGAAACTATTTTTATTCATAAAAAATTTCATTTTTGGCGGTATTTTCAAATCGGTCCAGTTCGCTTAAATCTTAATATTTTTCCAAAATATTTTGGTGGACGTCTTAAAATATAATAAATTTTGTAATCCCGGCGGAAAACCCGCAACCTTTTTTGGTGATGCAGTCTAATATACATACATTCATACGTATTTTTTGTTATAAATAAGCTTTTTTTCTATTAAGCAATCCAAAGTTAAGATTAACTGGGCTAAGTTGTCGCTAAGTTTAGGTAACTCAGACAAACAATGCAATTATATAGAATTTTACTGCACTGGCTACATTGCTGTGCAGCAAAAATTTTGATTCACTATTTGAAGTGATCCGCATTTGAAATTATTGGAAAACTCTGAGGAAGTAAGTGAAGTCAAGCGAAATTAGCAAATGTTTTTATTGCCCTTTCAAAATCACTTACGCAGCCCTCTAATGTATACAGCGTGGCGACGAATAACTGTTACCCAGTTTTTTTTTTTGAGAAATAAAAGGGTCCTTTATAAATTTTGCGAAAAAAGTATTTTATTGTTAATTTTCCACAGATTTTACTTTAGTTTTATTAGTTAGTTTTTAAATTTTAATCCTTATCTACATTTGCCAGCAGTGTAAACTTTGAGAGAAAAGTTCATTTGGCACGCAAATACATATATTCGATATATTAGGGCTATTCGCGATCCGGTGCAAATGGCCTAGCATCATTGCATTGCAAATTTGTATTGCAAATAATTTGCAATGCACAAACAAAATACACGCATTTGCATTTGTCATGGCTTGGCAAATTTGCAATACCGAAAATCCATAGCATAAAAATGCTATGCATTGCATTCATAAACAAAACCAAAGCTGATGCACAAAAATTGTTTTGCAAAAGCTTTACCATGACAGTTTAATAAAGGTCGCTCACAATCCATGGCATATTTCTGCAATTGCATAAATTTGTCAGCTCTTATGCACCGAATCGCGAATAGCCCTATTATGTTGACGTAGTGCAAATCAATTTGAAGCTAATATAACTGGCCCAAGTCCCACAATGATTCCATAATTATAACTGATTACACCGGCAGACAAAAAAATTGTCTGTTCTTTTGATGAGACCCATTTATCGTTATGTATTTTGACGCGCTGAATCCAAATCCACAGTCGGTCTAGGCCGACTTCCAATTTTTCGATGCGGCCCGAAAAGTTCCGAATAAATACCAAAATTTTCCGAAATATAAAAAAAACTAAGAAAAGTTATGACAAATCCCGAAAAAATCCTGAAACAAAACCCCGAAAAGTCGGGAAGATTTCAATTTTACGCACTCTTAATGCACAAGTATTTAAAGCAAAAATTACCGATTATTTTCTGTTAAAAGCAATATCGCACAACCTTGGCCTGTAAATATTAAAAGTAAAATTTGTAAGGTATTTCTTGCTCAAAATAATAAAAATAATGTTTTTTTTTTATCTGATTAGGAAATCAAATTCCACAGCGAAAGAAGATCCGAACCTTTACTGACAGTCCCTGGTTAGGACACTAGTTTGATGTTTCTGCCAGGGTATTTAAGACCACTTATCCATTTGTGCAACCATTCTAGTATGAATATGGATATGCATGTAAATACATACATACATATGTAGACATGTACATATGTACATACATATGTATCAATTTTATGTTAGAAAAGTTGGTTAGATGTGACCAGCAACATATGTAAATGCCAGCAAAGACATTTCAAAATGGAAAATTTCCAAGCAGATAGGCAGATATACAGTGCGGCAGACAGCGAAACAAATAGTCAGGTAGCAAAAAAAAAAAACAAAGAAAATTTTAATGAAAAGGTTGAAAGAGAAGACATAAAGTGGAAAGGCAAATGCAATAAGCCAAATTCGTAAGTACACAAACAAAATACACCAGAGAGGATTACATATGTGCATATACAGTCGGTGTCAAATGTAAGTGTACACCTTGCTGTAATATAAAAATCACAATTATGTTCATGAAAAATTTTTTCATTAATTATTTATGAAAATATAGTTCATTCTATAACATAAACCAAAGTTTTACACACTTTATATAAAGTTCACAAAAATTCAAACAATTTTCATCAAAATTTATATTCAGAATTTCTAGAAAATTTTCGAGTCTGCAGTTTTGTAGCCCGTTCAATTTTAGTAACACTTGCACTTTGTTTAACTACAATTTGTTATACTAATTAAATGGGCTACAAAGCTGCATACTCGAAAATTTTCTAAGCATTCTGAATAAAAAGTTTGATATTTTGATGAAAACTTTTTAAAGTTCCAAATGTTTTTGTGCACTTTGTGTAAGTTTTGAAATTGTTATTTCTGTGGCTTCTATTATAGATCGAACTATATTTTCAATGAAAATTATTAAAAATCAATAAATAAACAGGAGTTGCAACTTGCAATTAATATCATTTAGAATTTTGCTACTATTATTTTGACCGCTGCTGTATGTCCAAATGTAAAAACTCCTACTATACCATAAGTATGTATATTTGCCTCCTTGTGAGAATATGCCAAAGCCAACAGTCAGGCATTCATCCATAAAGATGAAGAACGAAACCAAATATTCGCAAGAGACAAAGAAAAATCGCTGCTATGGAAACGTTGATGATGTATTTACTCATTGGAAGCTATGACAACAGCAGAAGAGGTTTATAGGTAGATATGTACATATGCAAAAATGAGTACAAACATATATATGTACATAGTTGATACAGCGAAGGCGCTGCATGATCCTGATGATGGCAATGGTCGGTCGGTGTGATGATAGCTTACGTATGCACAAATACGTAAGTATGTATGTTTGTATATACATATGTATTGGCAACTGCCAGGCTTAGCAGTTATCCGAACACACCCCAGTACGAAAAGAAACTAGTTTAAATATCGATGTTCAACCAGTTGTTTACCCACCACAACTAGTTGAAGATCAGACTTTCTTTCTTAGAATGAACTGTTGACTTAAACATGGCGATGTCCTAGGCATCAGTTAATTATCCAACTCTGAATTTGATTTCATCTACTTTAAAATGCATTTGGCTTAAAGCACTTCAAAGTCAGTATATTTCTTTTACAGATGACTTTTCATGCTGAAATACTTAACTGCCCAGAGTTAGATGATTTTTCACCTAATATTGAATTATTTGCAAAATATGTAGCAAAAGTGTAAGCATTTGCTTTATCTCAATAAGGCTGCTACATAGGTGATTATACATCAATTTGAAGTTAGTTACTAAATAAGTAGAAATAAATTGATTTTTCTGAGGTAATTGGTTAATATACTGGGTTAATGTACTGGGACGCACGAATGCATGCTACCAAATATTCGATGGCTACCAATTCCACGACTACCTATTATTCCCATTTCATTTAAGAGCAAAAATGTGTGTATGTATTTTTAAACGAACCCGCTCTACTTACACATTCATTTATTGCTACAGCAACACACAATACCAAAGAACAGCTACACAAAAATTATAACAACTTTCAGTGAACAAAAAAAAAAAAATATGGAAAAATTCCGTCAGCCACATTATGTATGATGATGATGATGATGATGATGAGTTCTGCGGAGGAGTTGAGGGTGCAACGGTGGTTGGAGTGTTCAGCAAAGGCAACCTGATACACACGAAATCTTAACATAATGGAGAGAATTATATGCACCGACACCAGCTCCAGCAGCCGCATACAGTCGAGACAGCCAGTGCATGTGGTATTGAATAGGTTTGCAACAACATTGCGTGTAGCTTCGTGGATAAAAAAAAAAGTTAAAATAAAAACAGCCAGGCAGGCAGAGTTGCCGATGGATAGCCAGTTGAACCTGAAAAAAATAACGACAGCTGATAGAAAAGAATTGAACCGAAAAAAAACTTAAATACCGACGGCTTTCCAATACAATTTTCTGCTTGTTGGTTGAATCAAAAAAAGGTCGCGCAATTTAGTGCGTTTTTATCAATAGAAAGAGCAGTTTTTGTATCTACTACGATTTTATTACTCCTTTTATTTGTCACTAAAAACTGTAAGTAAACGTCGCAGGAAGTATTGCCGATTTCTGGGCTTTCCTACCAAATTTGGTAGATTTTTTTCTTTTTTTTTAGGAAAGGAATTTTGGTAGGTTTTAATCACAACTAGGAAGGGAACATAACGCAAACATTCTTAAAAACTTGGAGTCTTAAAATATGTAATTTTTGATAATATTTATTGTATGTGCTACAAATGTTCACAGATCATAAAAACTAGTATATTTTACTCCCAATAAAAGCTGATGCGGTTTCTCATTTTAATTGTTACAAAAGGCACAGCTGAGAAAATGCCTGCAGCGTTTTCTGCGATTTTGAGTCAATACATTATTTTTATTAATATAGTTATTCTATAAAAAGCCATAGAAGTCCAAATTCCAAACTTTGTACAAAAATTTAAAATAATGAATGTCTCTAAATTTCACACTTTTTATTTAGATATTTTTTTGGGTATGCAGTTTTATTGACCAAAGTGCAAGTGGCTAAAAATACCGTTGATTTTTGACATTTTTTTGTTGACGGCGTTACGCATTCTCCTCCATATAAAAAAAATCGAACATACACTTTTTCCAATTGAGCATGAATTTCTTATGGAGAAAATGCCCAAGAGCGTTTGCAAAGAAAATTAAAAAAAATCAACACCTGTTTTTTTAAATTGCACTTGTATGAAAAAAAACACAAAAAACGTTAGCAAAAAAAAATTAAAAATCAACGCGATTTTTAGCCGCATAAAACTTGCCTTTTATAATGCTAAAATTTAATGTTCTAAAAGTTCAAAACTTGGATGAAAATTTCTTTAATTTTCCTAAGCTCTGTATAAAAATTGAAAGTTACATTTATGTATATGGTTTAAATTAAACCATGAACCATATTTTTATAAAAAATAGCAAAAATAAAAAATAAAAAATATCAGAAAACCCGACTGGAGTCGGTCGAGCACGCTGGCAAATTCATTCCGACCAAACTATATCGAAATGCGTGCATTTTTTCATAGATAAACATATGTTTTTGTTAAAAATTTTCGTCCACGAGGCGCAGAAATTGTTTAAATGTTCAATTGTTCATAAAAAAAATGATTGAAAAGCAAAGAAAAAAAAAATTTTGTAACGCAAATAATTTCACTGTATAGTCTAAGGTTTTTAAATCTACATTTACATTCGAACACTTACTTCCAAGAAATTATAAAAATTTCCAAAACAGCAAAAATTTTCAATTATTGATTAAAAAAAACTATTTGGAATTTCAATATCATTGAATATCATTGAAAACTATTAGTCTTGGTAAATTCGCGGCCCACCTGAGGAAGCTTTACCCAGATACGAAACTTTACTTTTAGTAGGTTTCCACCACTGATTACAGGAAATCGTCCTACTTAGCAGAGAAGGGTTACTAACAGACCCAAGCATTTATTACAGCCAAATTTAATATTTTAAGGCACTTTTGAACTTTAAAGACTTTGGAAACTTAACAAAAAAGGAAAATCCAAAGAATTCGAAATGACTTAAAAAAATTACAGAAAGTCTGGGTAGAGTGTGTTCACATTTTCAATACATTAAAAGTCGGCAATAATTAATGTCATAAGGTGACAAAATTAAATCGAAATGTTTACTCAAGTTGGGAAAGCCAGAACTGCGTAAGCGATTTTGGTCGAGTCCAAAACAGCCCGCCACACATTGCCTTCTAAGTGGGGCAAAAATCGAAAAATGTTTGGTATTTTTGCAATGATAATTTATCCACTCCACTAAAAAGAACTAAATAGAAAATTCTCTTTAAAATAAATTATATGTCGTCAGGAAGCCACTAAAGTCGACAAATTTCATACTAAGAATTTTAACAAGAGCATAGGCATGCGTAAGCTCTTCACGGAAACAAATGTCAAAAATACATTCTTTGAAATTAACTGTTGGTTTGACGGGTTTTTATTTCCATATAAATAGTAGAGAACGACAGGAATAAAAATTTTGGAATAAAAATAAGCCAAATGTGCATGAAAAGGGTTAATTTCTTAATTACAAGTAGAGGGTTTAACAAGTAATTTTCAGCAAAAAAAACCGACTTCAATTCTCATAAAAAAAATATATATATATATCCCATGATCCACTGATCGGATCTTAACCAGATTAGTATGGGACCGCCCCTAAGACACTAATTTTCCGATGCAAAAATAATTATCGAAATCGGTTAACGTGGTCCAAAGTTATGCGGTAACATACATCAAAACAATAAAAAATCTTCCGACGAACTGATAACCTCCTCCTTTTTTGGAAGATTAAGTAAATATGATTTCCGTCATCCCTTGTCAATTTTGGTTCTTCGAAGAACGAAAAATGGCATTGAAGCTGGCCCAACGCCGAAACCGGTTTGTCTCCAAACCAAATTTGACAAGGGATAACGGAAAATCGTTCCACAATACAATATACTCCTACCCTGTCGGAAACACCAAAGACGAAAATAAGGAAATTTTTTAACGTCCTACTTTCGTATTAAATATGTACGTTCTTCGTAGCATTCCGATCTGGGATTTTCTGAACTTTGCAGAATTTAAGGCCAGTTTCCCTTTTCAACTTAGGGACAAATTATTCATAGCAACATATTTTAGAAATGTTTCTGCCCGAAATATTCGGATTTATTATGCAAATTTTAGCTCTGTATCGATCAATGCTAGATTGTCACTAAAGTTTTTCTAAACCCGGCTTACAGTTACGTTCCGCAAGGAGGCACAAGATTATAATGTAAGAACCAAGTTCTAAAGGAGCAGTCTACAATTGGTATTAGCTGCTGGCGTAGCTCTGCAAATGCCAAGTTTTTTGGTCTCAGCCTAAGCCGACAAGCGGTAGTCGTGACATATAAAAGAACTAGTTGCATGCCTCCTTTTCGTGAAACTATCTCTCTGGCTAAATTCACGGTCATCTTTCTTGCTTGGCTATAACTGCCGATTTCGGAGTGTAAGTATGTATGTATGTATGCCACTCAGTTGAAAGCTGGCCTTTAATAGCACTTCAGCTTCACTACATCTTCGGCATAAACATTCCAAACTACATAAGCTAAGCTAAGCTGCTAGTTGCTACTCCTTTTTTCCTGCATTGTCCTTTTGAATGTTGCATGCAGTTTTTTTCGCCTCGAATTGCTTGACTGCCTCCTTTGTTCGCACTTAAATGCACATAAAAACACACAGTTCCTATTTTCAAATCGTTCGTTTTCATTGTGCCTGCGGAGTTCAACGGAATTAAGGCACCTTTTGTAAGAGCGTACGTACAAAGGTTTAGAATAAATATTGCCTTGCTACAGGATGTACACAGTGGCAGAAAAAATGAGCGCAGATGGCTTTGATTTTTTGCTCTTAATATTAAAGATCATTAGCCTGATTAAATTAGGACAGCGCCTTCAATAGAAATACGAAAACAAAAAGAAAAACAGAAACATTTTCGAAGCCAAATTACTTTGGGTGGATTAAAATATGGCATGAAAAATAGTTTCACTAATTGCCTGCAAATTTACTGCGAAATATTACAAACCCACAAAAGTTGTTAGAGACCATGTAAGTAAATGTACTTTTCTGTGAATCATTTCACTCATGCACATACAGTTGTGTTGAATAAAATAGTAGGCTATTTTGTTTTAGGTTGTTCTGCTTTACAATTCGAAGAGTTGTGATAAGATGTTTTAATTTAGAATAGATGTTTTTGATATTTTAATGTAAAATTATGTACTAAAAACACGGCAATCTTTTTTGGAATCAGTTAAATAAATACATCGATTTACCGATGAGCGAGAAGTTATAATTGGACTAAGAAATCAAGACAAAATGAACAAACAACCTAAGAAACCTAGTTGGACCCACTGAAACATTAACAATTGAAACAACTTTAACTACTGAACAAAACTACATTCTTAAGCGACTTCATAAAATTGAAATTTTGAGAGCAACTCAAATGCCAGATGAAAGTAAAACAAAAAATAAGTATAAGAAAATATTCAAATTCAAATCTTTCAAATAATGTTGTAGAACTTAACTGAAAGTAATTTGAAGACAAAATTCTTCAGAGGGATATAATATTTCACGATCGAAGATAATGACGCGAGAATAAAACGTTCCAAGTTTAATGAATTAGTCCACCTAAGGGTATCGAGTCTTGGTATCAACTAATAACCGCATTCCTCGCCAACAAAGCACAGAAAACTACCTAAGATACAGAATGAGACAAGTTAAGGTGGTGGGCAAAGCAGTACGGTATTTGCTTGTTTTCGTACTTTGGTATCTGTGCTGTCTCTAGAATCAAAGTCAATTATCTATAAAATAATGTACATACTTTATTTTAATAGGACATCATATTAGTACTACATGGAAGTTGTAAAATACCAACCAAACCGGTGCCTAACAGTTTGACGACCGAAAAAATACTAGTCAAATGCTAAAAGAATGGTTTGCGTCCAAAAAAATGATATGGCAAACATTAATTCCATATATGGCCTCAAAAGTATAAAAAGTCTGCGATGAAAAAATAAAAGAATCATAATAGCTACAAATCTATCTACAAAAGCCAGGATTTAACAAATTCTGAAATAGATATGGGTTTAAATCCCTATTATACGCCATAAGGATCTTAGCGGGCTCCTGGAACATCCAAACTATAATGAAAAGGATTAAAATATCAGCTACAAATAAACAAATACAGTACAAAAAATTGGCTTCATCTTTAGTTTTAACTTCTTTAAGTTAGCCCCTACTAATTTTGTTTATGTTTATTTTTCAACCAGAATCTGTGCAAATATACGCACAAGAAACTATGAAATTGTGAACAATAAATGTTTAAAACTCAAAAACTCAATTTGAAAATTGTTTCACGCCACAAATATGATAAGAAGTGTTTAACTTAATTAAAACGGCGTGTAAATTTGCATTCATTAAGAGAGGAAATTAACTACCTATCTTAATAATGCGCAAATTTAAACAAAATTTTTTTAGAGCGTAGTGTTTAAGCCAACCAATGCTTTTATTATATGAAATCTTAAATATTCTGGAAAATATCTAGAATCTACCTTTTTAGCCATTTTATATGCATACTTTACGTTTAACACATGCATTTCAAGTCTGATAGGAATGATCCAGCGGCGCTACTATTTTTTTAACACAGCTGTACATATGTATGTAATTACTTGTACGAGTACTCTTGCTTGTCATGCTCTTGCAGAATTGTAAACTACCGCTTTAAGTTCTTGAACTTCCATTTTGATTGGCGTCAAAAGAGTCGGTCGTGTAATTTTGCCGCCAATTCTTCTCCCTTTTCATGTGTGAGGGTATAATACATAAAATAGAAGCAATTTCTTTGAAATGGGGATAGAAATCTCCCAAGTATCATACAAAACTACTGAACTATAAAAATTTACGATACGAGTAATGTGTATAAATTGCATTTCTTGGTATAAATATGTATTTATAAGTACAAGTAGTACGAGGGTAGGCTGAAAAGATTTGTGCCCCTCTAATAAACGGGGGCAGGGTGTCGTTGGAAGATGATCTCAGGTCAAGGCGTACAAACACTGCCGTTACCACTGTATTATGGACGGTGAAGGTATTCTGTTCATCGACTATCTTCCTAAAAAAAACTACAATGAACGGAGGCTATTATGCCACATTGTTGGCAAAAGTACGTCAAGTCGAGGTTGCCGAGAAACGGATAGGCCAAATGAGTCCTGTTTTTACAAGACAATGCACCCGGCGCGATTTGCATGGTGCTCACTGGCCGATATTGGATTTAAAGAAACCAACCCCCCATCATACGGTACAGATCTAGCCCCCAGCGATTTCTTCCTGTTCTCCAATTTGAAGAAAAACCTCTGATGACGAAGATTTTCGAGCGAAAAAGAAATGAAGGCGGCAGTACACGAACATTGGGGTAAAGAGAAATTATATAGAAAAATAAAATTTTTATCAGCCTCTTAACTTTTCAGCCTACCCTCGTACGAGTATGTTTGATGTGGAGGAACTTATTTGTTGCATGCGCAATTTATCAACTAAAATTATGTATTTTGTCACACGCGATCCGGCGAGAGAATTGATGTGGAAAGTAACAAACATTGAAAAATATCGCATGCATATCGTGGGGTGACAGGTAAAACTCATTAAGTACAGTTTTTGGAAAAACCCCGTTTTTTGCATAAATCACATTATTTTTCACTGCCCTTTTTGAAAAATGATTTAATATTTGCCCAACTTAGAGCAGGCGGCCTTTGCAAAAATTAAAATATCATTATCTAAAAATTTGTATAAAACTTGGCCAGGTAAAACTCATTACCGTATTTAATGAATTTTTCTTGCCATCGATATTGGCTTTTCATTGTAGTTGGTGACATTTGACAGACAATTTTTTCTTGCTAAAAAATTTAAAAGCTAAATCAATGAAAGCAATTTCAACCTTCAATGGAATAATTGGTGACCGCAATATTCTTATACTTCCGGAATAAGCTATAAAGGAAATATTTGCAAAATTAAACATTGACAAGGTTCATCCCTAATTAAGTAAAAATCGGAAAGAGCAATTAATAGGTAAGTAACTGCTCACAAAATAGAACTTGGTTTAATAACACAGCCCCACAAACAAAAAAAAAGTGTCGGGGGTGGGGGATCAGACCACCCCTACCCTATGTATTTTGACGCGCTGAACACGAATCCAGTGTCCGTTTTGGTCTAGCACGTCTGGATTTCTTTCTAACCTACAAAAACATGTCAAATATTCCTATACC
>NW_016165097.1:0-2506 GCF_001687245.7 Rhagoletis zephyria | reverse complement strand
AAAAAAAAAAACAAAACATACAGACGATGGCAACAAGAAGTGGCCACTTCAGCAAATTGACTTACGTTGCAAATTCTGATTTCGTATGCTGTTTGTAACCAAAAGAGATCTGCAAAAATATAATAATAATAATAGGGAGCAAAAAAAACAACAACAGGATTTGTTGTAAGCAGCTGAATCAATGACACTTGAACAAATATTTACAATATGAATTTTTAATAGCGCACAAAAAGTCGAATTGCCAATGGCAACGAAACAGCAAGCGACGGAAGAATCATATGTATGTAGTGTTGTGCTGTGTAAAAGGTCGAACGGAACGGGACGGATTTGATTAGCTGAATTTTAAATGATTTGCCGAAATTTAATACACATGCCGGAAAAATTAGCATATCAAATATTTAGAAGCACCTCAGCCGTTTGAATGGAACAGCTACACAGAGCAACAACGGTGAAGGTTTTGTTTTTTGAATGAGACTGGAAGACACAAAGCAAAAGAAGATACAGTAGTTGAAGAGCCGCAGACTCAGCCTCAGCGTCAGCAAAATGTAATCAAATCGATGCACAGTTGGGCTACTACTTACTAGCTGTTGTTGACTTTCCACTTTTGCTCGAGTGAATAAGTCAGTCTCAACAGTTTAAGCAAATATTCGGTTAAAGTCGGCAACAGTGGGAACGCCGTTCTAACGTAACGTGCGTACGCAGTCAAGTGTTATGAAATCGCACTTAGACGAGCAACTCTACGGGTGGTGGGCCATACTCGAGTTGTGTGGCCTGTTGTGCTGCTACATACATACATATGTGCAGTGAATTGTGCATTTTAATATACACGACAAATATGAATTGATAAATATGTATGTACATATGCCTTTGTTTTTTTTCTTTCTTTTTAATTCGCTTTTGGTATTTCTTTGTCATGCGTAAATGCGCTTCAAAGTGAAGCAGCAGAAAATCAAGCTGTGGCAAAAGTATCAAAGAAAGGGAAGCACAAAAGAGTGCAGTGGAAGAAAACTTTCAGTAAAATAAAGGCCAGTATGCAGCTCTCAAGAAAAGCCAAAACTCCATTAAAAATTACGTACAAGAAATGGCTAAGAAATTTTCTTGTGTCAAATTTTCTTAAGGCAGTACGCAGTTCTTAAGAAGTTTGCTACGCTTTCTACTACGGGTTTCGAAAGTTTTTTATGAAAAAAGATCAAAAGGCAACTCATGTTTGCAACAGAAATAACTGTTATTTCTTGCGGAAAGAGTGAGTCAACAGGCAATCACAGGCTGTGAAGTATCAGATGACGAAATTCCTTGGACACACACACACACACGCGAAATAATAGCAATTTTTTCTTGACCGTTTTCTTGAGAGCAGCATACTGGCCTTAATGAAGCAAAATGAGTAAAATATTTGATAAATATTGAGAAACTTATTTAAAACTTAAGGCTGGTTTTCACTATGTCACATTTTGACACCAAAATCTGTATACATATTTTGACACAACTTTATATCTTTATCCATACCTTTACCGATGATATTATGGGGCACAAACATACAGATAATCGATTTAGCAGCTTATGGACACGACTGAAGACTTATCCTGATCGAAATCAATTGATACACCGCTTGTAAATCCCATTTGACAATGTGTTTTCACTTGTATGACATAGTGAAAAAAGCCTTTAAACTACCCTGTAGNTCAACAGGCAATCACAGGCTGTGAAGTATCAGATGACGAAATTCCTTGGACACACACACACACACGCGAAATAATAGCAATTCTTTCTTGACCGTTTTCTTGAGAGCAGCATACTGGACTTAATGAAGCAAAATGAGTAAAATATTTGATAAATATTGAGAAACTTCTTTAAAACTTAAGGCTGGTTTTCACTATGTCACATTTTGACACCAAAATTTTGACACAACTTTATATCTTTATCCATACCTTTACCGATGATATTATGGGGCACAAACATACAGATAATCGATTTAGCAGCTTATGGACACGACTGAAGACTTATCCTGATCGAAATCAATTGATACACCGCTTGTAAATCCCATTTGACAATGTGTTTTCACTTGTATGACATAGTGAAAAAAGCCTTTAAACTACCCTGTAGAAAAAAATTATAAATTGATTAAAATAACCAACTTCTAGTTACCTTTTTTGCGGAAGTTCGAAAAATAACTAACTTTTGTTACAGAACTAACTTTAAGTTAGTTGTAAAGTCATTTCGCAGATTATTTTTCGTACTCAGGACAAATAATCGATCGAAATTGTATATTATCATTTATCATTGAAGTTATGTCTGACGGTGTTCGAATATGGGACCACCTACAGCAGAATATGTAAACAAATATCAAATGTAATAAAATAACGTAAATAAATAAATTAATAAAAAAGTAAAAAAAAAAATTGGTTTTCTTATTGATATTTTATGTCCAAAATAGAGGTTTACGCCGACAGGCTATGAGGCGGCGGCGTGGTCAACTACAAAAATAATCGGCGGCGGCGGCGACGCC
>NW_016165096.1:26811-28896 GCF_001687245.7 Rhagoletis zephyria | reverse complement strand
TAACGAAATAATGTTACCAAATTATACTTAACTGAATAATTTAAACAAAATGTTTTTGTTGTTTTTAATATTAATAAAAGTTAAAAAAATTAAGCAAATATATTTGCAGTTTTTTACATTAATTAAATCTGTCTCCCACACGACACTAAGAAGTTACTTTCGGAAGCGTCGTATGCGAGTATGTTTGGGTGTACCGCTTTTGTCTCTTCCAGACGACACTAAGAAGTCACTTCCTGTAGTGTCGCATGTGTGTCAGTGTGGACGTAACGCTTACGGGGAACAGTTTTTCCCGAAGGAGGATAGTAAAAAGATGAGAAAGCGATAACTTCCGCGATGAAATTTACCTTCTTGAAGTTACTTTTTCGCCACTTCCGCGATAATAAATGCTAGCAGGGTCTAGGTCTTCTTTTTGTCATTGTATAATTTTTGATGCAGCTGTCTCGCTTTTAATTCTTTATTCAAATATTTAATTCGAAAATATATTCTACATCTAAAAAATAACCTTTTTATTTCTTCTTCCAATGCAACATGCGCACTTTTGCAAAGTAATATTTCTAGCAAATGCTTAATTATATAAGTTAAATGAATACCAAACAAATACTTTCTGAGGCGATATTTGAAATGAAGGAGACGTGGATGATCATATTGCCCTCCAATGCTCCTCATAGCACAGAAAAAGTGCTCTAAAATATCTTGATTTAAACGTTGTGTTAAAATATATTGCATTCCAAATTTTGCTTTTAAATAATTATACATGAGCTTCAGGGAGATATTGGAAATAATTATTCCTTTTTGAAATGGAGCTATGCTTTTTTATTGGGTATTAAAGGTTCTGCCATAATTTTTGTCATTTTATCAATAATTGTATCTTGTTCGGGAAGAGCTTTTCCGTAAGGCATGTGGTACGGCGTAAGATTGGTTTCAAGTGTAGAATTGAAAATGTCGAACCATTTATTTACCAGATCAATGAAATTTGCACACTTAACTGCGTTGGTTATATTTTCTCCTTTCATATAACACATTTTCATTGCCTTTGCGCACATGTTTGAAAAAAGCTCGGATGCAAGCTTAACTTTTTGTCTACTTGCGCCTTTAACTGTAAGATGCTCTTCGCTTAGCTTAAATATTATGGTAACATCCGAAGTTGATATTAAATTCAAAACTTGTTTAGTAGCTTGTACAGTTATAATCTTTCCCTCAAACACAAAACTATCATCAATAAAATGGTGCCTTATTAGCTTAAGTAAATGCGGGACATCCGCAAAAACGAAAATCTGTTGATCTTTACACTCAGGGTGAACGAACCAAGTTGTAAACAAAACAAGTAAGAAAGTCTAAGTTCGGGCGGAGCCGAACATTAAATACCCGGCGCAAGTATTAAATATATGTTTTTTCACCTTTCCGAAAGCTACCACTAGATGGTAAGCCGGGGTATAAATTTTGAGTAAATTAGCTCCTTAAATTTCGAAATATTGCAGTTTCAAGCATTTCTGAAATTTACCGTTATATGAAAAGCGGCCGTAATTTTAGTCCGATTTCAATAATTTTCAATGTTTTGTTTTTATGTCGCTAGCACAATAAAAATACCGAGTTTGGTACAAATTGGTAGAACGGTTACCGATATACATATATGTGATAAGTGGGCGGTGCCACGCCCATTTTCCAAAATTATACCATAAACGTATTTCTTGGTAAAGAATTGTTGCAAGGATCAGTTTTGAATAAATTAGCTTTAATATTAACTGATTTATCGAAGATTTTCTATTTCTCTAAAATACCGTTATATGGGATGTGGGCGTGATTATTGTCCGATTTTTTTTTTAAATTTTAGGCCATTTAGTATGTTGTACCAAGGCCAACAGCTGTGCCAAGTTTGGAAGAAATTGGTGCAGCGGTGCAGCATGGCTACGCCCATTTTCCAAAAATTTCTAAAAATTATTGTAAATATCAATTTTGAGTGAATAATCTTCGGTAGTTACTAAAATATCGCAGTTTTCGTATTTCTGGAAATTACCGTTATATGGGAAGTGGGCGTGGTTAAAGTCCGATTTCGCCCATTTTCAATACCAACCTACCTTGGATTAA
>NW_016165096.1:24359-26801 GCF_001687245.7 Rhagoletis zephyria | reverse complement strand
GTAGTTACTAAAATATCGCAGTTTTCGTATTTCTGGAAATTACCGTTATATGGGAAGTGGGCGTGGTTATAGTCTGATTTCGCTCATTTTCAATACCAACCTACCTTGGATTAATGGAAACCCACATACAAAATTTCGTTGAGATATCTAAATTTTTGCTCAAGTTATCGTGTACACGGGCGGACGGACAGACAGGCATGGCTTAATCGACTTCTCTATTCATTCTGAGCATTTATGTGTACATTTGTCTATATCTATCTCGATTCGTTTTGGCTGCTACAAACAACCGTTATGTGAACAAAATTAATATACCCTTGTGCACAAGTGCGCTCGGGTATAAAAAGAACTGTGCATAATTAAAAAATTTAGTCAGAAGTAAAAATTTACTCTTACATATCGACACACCAATATCTTTCCACATAGCTTGGTTGGAAGGCCAATGTCCGAAACAACTGCAACAACTGTAAATTTTGCTTTATATAATTTTGAAATTATGTCATTTAGAATATCGTTTGTTATTGTACAATCAAACGCATAAAATATTGGCTGCTTCCAAGAGGCTCTTAATCCTCTAACTAACACGCATTGAACATAATTGGAAGGTTTTCGCACAACTTTTTCTAAAGGATCATACTCGTAACAGGAGGCTATCTTCATTTCGTCCATTGAAAGCACGCAAAGTCTTTCTTCACTAGTTAAATGACTCCGTTCCATTAACTGTATAATGTTGCTCATTAATCCTTCTTTGAGTTTTAACTGTTCAATGTTGCCACAGATGGAAGAGGGTAACCATTTTTAAGCAAATGTCTGTACGGCCTTGGACCTGAAGCATGCAAAATGACGGAGGAAGAGATGTCTGACCACTTCCAATGTGTCGCTTTGTTTGCAATTAGCTTTTTAATTTGTCCTTCCGTAAAAAATTTTGTTGACAGCGGCTACAAGGACTTTTGTTTCTGCTTTTTCTTTCTCTAACGACAAGATTTTATTTTGTGAGCTAGTTGTATGTTGACCATTCCTTTAATATATATGTATATGTATCACGATCCAGAAAATAAAGGTCGCGCCATTCGCGGACCGCTAACCCTCTCTTCGTCGATTTGACAGCATCCACTCAATCGCTGACGTCATAATATACTTTTGTTTACATTCACTGTTGCCAACTTGATGCTTTTCGCGCCAAATTTAGTGGGTATTCAAAAAGCGAATTTTTTTGAGTTTTGTGCTTAGTGCGTTTTTGATGCTTTTGTTTTTAGTTTGAAGACATCAAATTAGAAATTCTTAAAAAAATGGAAGCAAAATTTATAGCAATCGTAAGTGTGGTAAGTAATTTTACAAAAATTTAAACAAAATCATGGCACAGTGACAATCATAAGCGACAACGAAATATGTGCTGCACCTTCAATCATGCCAGAAGAAATCGACCGTCGTGCAAGAAACATTAATTTTTATTAATTTGAATCGGCATCCTTACAATAAAATTATGTATGTATATAAAGTCCATAAAATACACCAATAAAAGTTTGGTGCTTTTTCAAATTCAAAACTTAGCAACACTGCCTTTTGTTCGATGCTTCCTCTTTTTCTTGTCGAGTTCGTCTTGCTCTCTCATTCGGGTATATTTTTACGTCACGGCCAGTTGCTCTCAGCTCGATTGGCGCAATAAGTATATAAGTATGTATATACATATGTACATATGTATCTTTTCAAATAAAAATTAATAATTAATACCTATACATACATACATATCGCAGTTAATCTATATCTATACTATTATATAAAATTGATTATATGGAGTACGTTTGTAACGTTTTTTTTCTCAAAGTACTAAACCGATTTTAATATTTTTTTTTTTAAACGAAGCATTTGTAAAAAGACGCAGAGTGGCATACTTATATTTTTTATTCTTGGAAGATAAGCACCATTTTTTTGGGTGTAAAGTTACAAAAAATTACAAAGCCGTACAAGCATAAGCCTATTTGGTTGCCAAAAACAGCGCATAGCTACGCGAAAAAACTGTACATCAGTGCGGATCAAACACGAGCTCACAAAGGCAAAAGAGATGTGTATGAGCGACGTTACTGCGCTATACCACATACATACACACATAAACGTATTTGAGCTAAACAGCGATCACTGATTGCCCAGCCGACCAAATATTCGCAAACAATATCGTAAACAGATGTTTTGCGTATGTTTTGCGAACAAAACTGTTGAAAACGATAATCGCTAACCGATCTTTTTCGGAATATTTCCCCACGACGGGTCGCTCTGTTTGTGGCAGACAAAGTATCGTTCTCGAATGTATGAAAACGTATCGTTAGCGGATCACTTTCGAATTGGTTTGCCAATTGTTTATGAAATTTCTTTCGGATCTTATACAATATTGCTAACGTATTGAAAACGTATCGTTAGCGGATCACTTTCGAATTGGTTTGCCAATTG
>NW_016165096.1:10330-18154 GCF_001687245.7 Rhagoletis zephyria | reverse complement strand
CACGTTGAATGTGGTAGGGATGAAATCGATGGTCTTTTAAAGCTTTGTGAACTGTAGTTTTTGGTATTCCCGTCCGTCTTTCCATCATTCTCACTGAAGTCGATGGAGCTAGTTCCACTTCCTCTAACACAGCTTCAACATCTACCGTTGCAGGACGTCCTGTTTCGCCGCCACGCCTTCCAGGTATGCGACCTTAAAAAAGTGAAAAATTATAGTTAACAAGCAAGCAAACAAGAAAGGTGTAAAAATCACTTACCTTCATATATTTCTCTATGGGTCCGGGCGAATACTTCTCGACCCGGATGTCGACGATTGGGGTATCGCTCTGCATAGAGTCTTTGAGCAGATCTGGCATTACAGCAAGCTTCACAGTAAATTAGGTGAATATCCGCATATTCATGTGACGTATACTGCGTGATCTCTGTCAAAGTATTAATAACACAATGTTCGAAGGGTCCAATTTCACAAAATCCACTTTCACTAATTCCGGTAAGTAACATAAAATAATGTCAGGAGCAGGTAATAATGTACCTTTGTACTATTTAGCATGTCATTTGACGGTAACAAGAGCAAATTCAATTTAAANCTGGCATTACAGCAAGCTTCACAGTAAATTAGGTGAATATCCGCATATTCATGTGACGTATACTGCGTGATCTCTGTCAAAGTATTAATAACACAATGTTCGAAGGGTCCAATTTCACAAAATCCACTTTCACTAATTCCGGTAAGTAACATAAAATAATGTCAGGAGCAGGTAATAATGTATCTTTGTACTATTCGTCATGTCATTGGTCGGTAACAAGAGCAACTTAAATTTAAATCTAGTAAATACATTCTAGCGTGTCTCAGTCCTTTGTTCACAAAAGCGGCTATAACTTTTTTTTTTCTATTCAAAACAGTAAGAGTGGCACTTTTCTGAAATCTTGATTAAATGAGCAATATTTCTATGTAATATAAAGTTATAGCTCAGTACATTTTTTTTCACCAGAGATAGTCAAAGTTGGGGAAGAAAATATCAAAAAGTTAAAAATCGCAATATAGTCCTAATTTTATAATGGTTTTTAAATATATTTTAACTACACTGCATTTGAGTATGGAGAAGCAACTACTGGAAGTATTTTACATAAAAAATTTACTAAGTATAGCCTTGTTTGTAGATGCAGTTAAATAAAATACATGAAAAGGCACGATTTTTCTTTAATTCAAAAAAATTTAAATATTTCAAAAACGGTGACACTTTTACTTGAAAAATTTTTGCTTATCAGGGAGCTCACCANATAAAATACATGAAAAGGCACGATTTTTCTTTAATTCAAAAAAATTTAAATATTTCAAAAACGGTGACACTTTTACCTGAAAATTGTTTGCTTATCAGGGAGCTCACCACCCCACCTGCCTCCTCCTCAAGTTTGGCAGGTTACTTCTGGGACGCCCTGTATACACGAGATTTGGAAATTTTTATCTAGACGCCTAATCGACATGTTTGAAGTATCGTTTGGAACATTTGCCCAAGTCAGCAGCATAACCGATGATTGCTGGGCCTTGTAAAGGATGGATCAATGCTTTGAGAAGCAAACAAATTTACTAAAGCTCTACCCGGAATTGCAGCGGACGGCGGTAAAGCGGTCGACGGTTAACCGCTGTCAACTTTAGAACTCACAAAGGCATATGGAATGGCTTATAATTGCGGCGGCAGCGGTTCTACCGCAGACGTTTTTCGGTTGATCTAAATTAATTTTTGTTTTTTTCCGCCCAGCGGGGACGGCACAATGTTGATTGAGTGTTGACTGTAGTAATTTTTATTATTTTCACAAGTTTGGCAATGTTTTCATCCATTTTTATTTTCAGCAAATCTACACACACGCACGTACCGAAACAATATTGCATTTTAATGATAATTTTCAAACCAAAATGACAACCGTCGTGCGCCGCAATTGTGTTTACTCTGACAGATTTCACTGCGGCAACCTTTACAGCTGTTCACTTACCGCCGACCGCTTTACCGTCATCTGCTGGAATTCTGGGTAGAGCTTAAGAAAGAAAGTTGCAACAATTTTTATTTTTTCCCTATTTCAATCTATATATATTTTTTTTGTAACTCACATGGCACTCTTTGATTTAGAAGGAAAAAATCAGAACAGTTTTTGACATCTTCGATACCAGAAGCAACAACAAAATATACGCAAATGTTGTTTTTGCCCTAATGCTACTACCTGTTTAATATGTCTTGGTCTGTACGTACCAGAGCTGTGAAACTCTGAAATCATTTAAAATTTTAATCATGAAATATTTACAAGTAGGATTTAATTCCTTTTCCTTTTGTCTAGTAGTGTGGCTTGTATTTTTTTCAATCTACAACCATTAAAAAAAATTGATTTCACACAGCAAGGTGGTAAATACCTGAATGAAAAACTGAGAATGCTTAAGTAAACAGAATTCGATACTGAATTAGCTTCCTGATGAATGAACACTTTGCTATGTGTGCATTCTCTAATTCAGTGCCAATCAAATTTTATACACTAAGAAAAATATGTAAGTTTAGATGATGGAATAATGAGGTGTATGAACTTTACAACGATATTGACAATGTCAATTTGACATAGTGTCGCGTATCAATGCACTGCGGCCGCGCGGGCTAAGCCATGTCCTACGAATGCATGCTTATGCTTGGACTCCTCCACTCATGAAACGCAGCTTGATTCACATGAACATATTGTACAAATTTATAATTTTGGTTTGTTTAAAAACTGAGTGAAAAATATTCCAAGACAATTAGTATCTATAATTTTTTTCTTTAAAGGATTAAAAAATATGCAGAACATAAAATAATTATGCATAACAATCATCGAATGATAGCAGCTTTCATCATTCAGTCCATGGTTTATCCACATACATATAATGTCCCCTTTTTAAAATACACATGTGCCCATTTTCGGGCGGCCACCATTTATGACCAGTTTTTATTTGTAAAAAACGATATTTTCATTTCCCAATACCAGGCGCTCATACATGTGAGGTAACAAGTTTTCTATTTCTACGGGCGTGTGTGAATCGGTAACAAAGTTCTATGGGGAAAACTGTTGAATAATAATTTTACTATGGTGAGAGAGTTTTGCCAATTTGCTGTGTGAAATGAAATATTTTTTGACAGCATTAAATTTTTGATAACTGCAGATTCATGCGGCATAAAGTATTACAAATTGAATTAAAATTAATATTTTAAGAAAACATCTATCATCGCTGATCGCAACTCATCAATTTAAGCTTTTATTTAACGAAAAATTTCACATCTTCACACATTTTTCGTCTTTGCGATTGTCAAAATTTTCTATTCATGTATCAAAAATTTCACTAGCCTCATAAGCTACTGAAATTTTATTCACCTCCTAGTTGTCAAAAATTTACTCACCGTGAACTTTGTTACCGATTCACACACGCTCTACGTACAAAATTGTTTGTATAAATTTTTAAATTTCCAAAATTCTACTTTGTAAAGTTCAATGGCTTCTAGAAAAAAATGTAATTTAAAAGTTCTACAAACAATGTATACGTATAGAAAGCTTGCTACTTCATATGTATGAGCGCCTGGTATTGGGAAAGAAAAATATCTTTTTGTACTTAGTTCGTTACAAAAAACTGACCGCAAGTTTCCTTCAAAAACATGCAGTTGGTTTTAAAAAGCATTGACTGAATATCTAAAGCTGGTACGTACTTTTGGTCATAGGTAATGCTTTACGAAATTTTTTTCAGTGTAGTACTGAATGATTCAAAAGTATTTGCATTCAACCAAAATTTACAATAACGATGATTGCGAATGCGTTTGTTACATTCACATTCTTTACTGAATGGAACTCCACCATTCAATAACACATTACGTTTGTTTATGGTTCAAAATAATTTAAGCCACTCAGGAATGAGGTTTTTTTTTATACAACCAAACAATCAAAACTTTGAAAAGAATGCCAAGTGAATGCAGATCCTACTGATTCAATCATTTTACAGCTCTGATACGTTCCTTCATTTAATTTTTTTTAAACTTTCATGAATTAAAGTACAAAAAAAACTAAGATGGTTTTGTTCCAGGTTGTTTCATTCGTATGCCTTTGTGAGCGTGGCTGGTGCCTGAAATTCAAAGGCGGTACTCATTCCATACCATTGATGTGGATATCAGTAGAAAGGCCTTAAAACCAGCTATCTAACGTTGTCTTTTGTGTTTATGAAATATAAATATGTCATAACGTTGTCGCCTGAAAACTAAATATCGGCTGCTGAAAATATAGATTTCGGTCACTTTCTCAAAAGCGGGTCAGTCGATTTTATTTTATGTTTTCTCAAGTATAGCCCAAAACCTTAGCTTTCATTTGGTATGCGGCTTATATCTGGGGAAACTCTTGTTGTGGAGACATTGCGTTTCAAATTGAAAATAGTCGCTCCAAATAGCGACAAATGGTTAAAAATTAACATATTCGTCTAATTTGGTTACTTTTAGTTATCAAGAGGGAACGGATTTTTAGGACCTAAAAACTTATAAAAAAGGCAAAATAAAATAACGAAATAGGCTGGAAAAGGCAAAAGAAAATAGCGAAAAAGGCAGGAAAAGGCACTAGGTGTTGCAAAACAGGCAAAGAAAGGCAAAACAAAATAGCGAAAAAGGCAGGAAAAGGCACTAGGTATTACAAAAAAAGCAAAATAAGGCACCAAAAAGACAGAAAATACGAAGAACAATCAAAAAATACATTTATTTTAGAAATGTTTATATTACAAGTAAAAAGAGAAAAACTATGAACTAGTTCCATTATATGAAAACTTTTTACTTTGAATCTTTGACTTTTTCATCCTTTTGAGTTTCTAACTCATAAAACTTTAATCTGTATAGTTGTAGTAACATTGAACCACAAGATGCATTTTGAAGTTTTCTGGCAGCATTTTCATTCGATTTTCGCGAAGAAAAGCCTTGAATATACTAAATGTGTGCTGTATGGAACGTTTGAAACGTTCATATTATCAGGAATAAGGGCGTTTTCCTCGCCCTTTATAATTTTATCCACACCCCTTATTGTCTCCAAGCCTTCGTTAGCTGAGAAAACGGCTTTGAATTTTTCCAACACCAATTTGGCAAGCGGTCTCTGCGCTTCTATAAGCCGCATGGGCAATGTGTATATTTTTTAATCTTAAAAAAATTTAAAATGCTATAATTACTTTTTTAAAGGTAGAAAAGGCAAAAAAAGGCAAATATCTTAAAAAAGGCCAATATCTTAAAAAAGGCAAAAAAAGGCAACATCAAATGTGTATATATGGAATCAGAGAAAGCTAAATCGTGGACATTCTTAATCGAATATACTCTATCTCTTTAGCAGAAAAAAGGCAATTTCCATAAAATCTGTTCCCTGGTTATCAACATAACATACCCAATTCTCCGCAAAAAACTGTCCAATCCCCGATTGCTACCTGAACCGAAAGTCCCTGCAAAGCGGGAGAATTTCCCGGGAGTTGACTTCCTTACACGCGATATATAATTTGTAGGCTGTGTATGGCGGACTGGCGTGCTTTCTTGACCTCGGCCAAAATCGCTTAAACGGTTACAGCGCCAAATAAGAAGAAGAAGTATATCGCTGTCTAATTTTTATAGAAATCTTTTTATTTTTGCTGGTTTCTTTGTTTTCATACAAATAAGTATATATTCTTCATATACATAAGCATATATGTACATATGTCAGTGTGAATGCAATGATATCGGGGCGGGTTATTTGGTGAACCGAGCTAGCGTTATTATGATTAAGTACAAGTTAAGTTACAAGTATACCCGGCGAAGGTACCAAATATCGTCGTTTCAACTTTCTATAAACTACCTTTGCAAGATAATCAGGACTGTTTCTATCGATTTCAAATATTTTCGATTATATGCTGAGTTAGACTTAATGATATAATTGAACCAAGTTTGGTAGAAATCAATAAAGTGGTTACCGAGATATACCTTTGTAGTCATAAGGTGGGCGGTGCCACACCCAATTCCTAAAGGTCTATGGCATTCTTATTTGTTGTTAAAAGATTGTTGTAACTATTAACTCGGAGTAAGCAATTGATTTTCCGTACAAAGGTTATTAAGTGAACCGAGTTTGGTAGAAATTGATTAATCGGTTACCGAGATATATGGACATATGTGGTCATAAGGGCGCCACGCCCACTATCCAAAAATTTATAATAATCTAATTTTCTGCTAAGTAGTTACTGCAATCATCGATTTTAAGTGAATTATCTTTAGTAGTTACTGATTTATCGCAGTTTTCGTGTTTCAGTAAATTACCGTTGTATGGCAGGTGGGTGTGATCATTGCCCGAGTTCAAAGATTTTCAACAGATTAGTTAGGTAGACCCTAGTAAAGACTCCTACAGAGTTTGGTAAGGATTGGTGAAGCGGCTACTGAGATACAGCATTTCATCTTAAGTGGGAGGAGTCACGCCCCTTTTCCAAAAGCTTCACAATTACATATATTATTTTGCACCAAAATTCTACTTCACATACTAATTTTCAACAATTTGGATTCAATATTTACTGGAATATCATAGTTTTTGCATTTTTCGAAAAGTGGGCGTGGTTACAACAGTCCGATTTCGCCCATTTTCAATACCAACCTACCTTGGATAAAGGGAAACCTATATACAAAATTTAGTTGAGATATCTCAATTTTTGCTCGAGTTATCTTTTACACGGACTGACGGTCGGACAGAAAGACATGGCTTAGTCGACTTCTCTTTTCATTCTGAACATTTATGTATACATTTGTCTATATCTATCTCGATTCGTTTTGGTTGTTACAAACAACCGTTATGTGAACAAAGTTAATATACCCTTGTGCACAAGTGGGCTCGGGTATAAAAAGGTGAGGCAGCACCGTACTCATGATAGAAGTGAAACTTCTTAAAAAAAACATATGTGTGCAGTGCAGAGAATGAGACGAATACAGTTGCTTATCTATATACAGTATATTTTGCTTAGCTGCACATCCTTCTTTGCACGAAAAACTTGTGCACGTAACCGAAAAAGGCACTTAAGCGAATTTTCTTTACTACTTCAATGAGGAAGGTATCCGAATCCATATGAAATCGAATATTGGCGGAGCACTTACCATGTAGAAATTACTGCAAGCGAAAGTTTTACCGAATGTTCTATATAACTACATAAATTGCTAGCCATTTTCGTTGTTCTGCGAGATGAGCAAAATAAATAAAAGGTTGTAAAATTAGGTAATTGTAGGGCCAGTGCAGATAAACGTAATACTTTCATTGATAATTGATACTAGTCGCACAATTTTTAAGGCAGGTATCGCCAATGTGCAGGTATGTTGAATGCATCTATCGGAGCAGTTTCCTTATAAATGTTAAAAATAATGCTTTTGATGCGCATTTTGGGGTAGGTATCTTAAATGTGCACTTAAGCATAGAGGCAGCAAAGCAAAATATACTGTACAGGGTGTCCCAGAAGTAACGTGCCAAACTTTAGGGGAAGGTAGGTGGGGGGGTGAGCTCACTGATAAACAAAAAATTTTCAGGTAAAAGTGTCACCGTTTTTGAAATATTTACATTTTTTCGAATTTAAAAAAAATCGTGGCTTTTCATGTGTTTTCTTTAACTGCAACTACAAACCGGGCAATACTTAGTAAATTTTTTATGTAAAATACTTCCAGATAGTTGCCTCTCCATACACAAATGCAATGTAGTTAAAATATGTTAAGGAACCATCATAAAATGAGGACTATTTCTGGATTTTTAACTTTTTGATATTTTCTTCCCCAACTTTGACTATCTCGGGTGAAAAAAAATG
>NW_016165096.1:0-9929 GCF_001687245.7 Rhagoletis zephyria | reverse complement strand
TTTTTTTTTCACCCGAGATAGTCAAAGTTGGGGAAGAAAATATCAAAAAGTTAAAAATCCAGAAATAGTCCTAATTTTATGATGGTTCCTTAATATATTTTAACTACATTGCATTTGGGTATGGAGAGGCAACTATCTGGAAGTGTTTTACATAAAAAATTTACTAAGTATTGCCCGGTTTGTAGTTGCAGTTAAAGAAAACACATGAAAAGGCACGATTTTTTTTTAATTCGAAAAAAATGTAAATATTTCAAAAACGGTGACACTTTTTCCTGAAAATTTTTTGTTTATCAGGGAGCTCACCCATAATAATAATTATTCGTACGTTGATTGTTTCACAATATTCGCAATGTTTTTTTAATAATGATTATTCGGTAGTTTTTCACGAAAATAAAGTTGATGTTTTAACAAAAACCATACGAATTAAATTTTAAAACTTTTTGCAAAACTTAAAAAATTCTACAAATTTTCATCTATATTTCAAAATTTTGACTCACATTTTTTAGAGAAAAATTGCGTTGATTTTTGAAATTTTATATTCTCGTTCGCGTTTTCTTCCATGCAAAACTTCATTTTGCTCATGGAAGCAGATATGTAAAACCCTTGAGAAACAAATTCTAAAAAATCAAAGGTAATTTAAAGCGACTTGATGCTTGGGATTTATTAACTGAATGAGCTACAACTCTGCATACAAAACTTGTTCTAAAAACTGTCATTCAAAATTTTGATGAAAATTTGTATAATTTTTTTAAGTTTTGCAAAAAGTTTGAAAATTTCATTTATATGGTTTTTGTTAAAATATAAACAGAATTTTCGTGGAAAATTAACGAAAAATTAAAAACATTGCGAATATTGTAAAACAGTCACTGTACGAATTACTATTTTGACTATGTGTGTAATTACATATATGCATACATAGTATGTAGGTCTGTAGAGCTTTAATAAGTTATATTACACTGATAAATTTATGAATTTCAACATTTCACTTAATATTACTTCCAAAATTACTTGTACAAGTGCCCACTAAAAAATATTTGTCATCTAGAGGCGAGCGACCGCTCGTGGGTGTCATCATAATATTGTTATAACTTTAGAACTACTTGTTGTCTAAACCTGAAACTTTCCCAAAAATATCCGTATATATTTGTCTTTAATGCAGCATTAAAACAAAACAAAAATTTCAAACTTCATAACACAACTTTTGCATGTGTAAAAATCACCTCCTTAATTTTTATAAAAATGTTAAAATATCTGCCATTTCGTTTTAGATAAGTATTAAGAACTGCAGTTAGACTCATCTACTTCAGAATAGAATCTAGTTTATTGTGTGCAAATTTCAAATCAATCGAATCATAAACGTCCGAGATATAGCAAAAATTGGCCGCTGTGAAAAATCAAGTTTTGTGGCTTTTCGGCATGAAGGCGTGAAAGTAAAAAATCGCCCTTAGACGATATGCGCAGAGAGAGGGAATTTTTATTTCGCGGATTGCGCGACCTTCTATGTATAGATCTTGGCGCAACCCTAACCCAACTAAATTCGATTAAGTTCAAGCTTTCAATGTGTCGCCGAAACAAAAGGTCGCCTAGTCCTTGCTAGCCGGTGCGATATTAACACTTCAATAAATTTGATTTAAGTACATTTATATAAAAGCAATTCAAGTACACTTAATATATTTGATCCATATTTTAATTATACATATTGGTGTCCTGACGGAGGTGTGGCTCATAGAATAAGCTCCCAAGTAGTGTCAGAACTGAAATCGAATCTACACCTGAAAAGCGACGCGACACTGCAGCGGCACTTTTTGGTATACCGCACTGAAACTGCAGCGGCGCGACACTTCGCTGGATGCCAGTGACGCTGATGCAATGTTAATGCCTTTTGTTTTTATTTTTCTTGGCAAATTCTCCTCAAATGTTATGCTTCTTTACATAAAATTTTCTTGAATGAAATGCATGTGAATATTCACTCACACTTCGAAATCAGTTTCTTCAAGTTAAAAATATAGTACGAAATGTTATGTCTCTCCGCTGGGTATACCGCTCTATGCGGCACCGGAACTGCGCGACACCACGCGACGCGACATTTTTGCCTAGTTGGTCAACTTTACCGCGCAGCGTCGCGTAGCTCCGCTGCAGCGTAGTGTGGTATGCTCCATCAGAATCCATGCAAAGAATATTTTGCCGCGCTGTAAAGTGTCGTGTCGCCTATTGCGGTCGTACCTTAATGTTTAAATTTGCTTGAAAGAATGAAAATAGTGCAAACTACGTGCGATAAATAGAGTGCGGGAAGTAACAGCGCTCTTACATGATATTATCAATAAAAGCAAAGAGGAAAAGCAGTGAAATAATTGGCAAAATCGCGATATTCGGTGGAACTGTACATGCGCTTGTATATACGTGAGTGATAAAGGACGCGTAAATTGTACATAAAGCAGAAGTAACGGCTAAAATTTAAAATTCGGCGACACATTGGCACATTCAAAAGCGACGGCCGATGCATAGAAAGTATATGTACGTGCATCGCCGTAGCCAGAATGAAATTAAGGGGGGGGCGGGGATATGTGGGGAGGGGGGCTCGACCCTATTAAGCTGGCATTTCAGGGTACTATTTTATATATATATAAGGAAAATTTGAAAGTTAGGGGGGCTCGAGCACCCCCCTGCCCCTACCTGGCTACGCCCATGTGTACGTACATATGTACATATGTTCAACGGAATGCGCACCAAAGTAAATAAGACACTAGAGTGCGTGTGAGTGGCATCGGCAGAGGCCGAGCAGTAACGAGAAAGTGAACGAGTAAAAAGTAGCAGAGGTGAAATAGTTCAAGCGAGAGCGGTAACGTGAAGTCCTAAGCAAACAGCGAAGAGTTCAACTTATAGCCCGAATACAATGAAAATGACGATCTACGGACCACAGCTGTCAAATTATTTTAACACGTACTCTTATGTAGATAAATATTTTGGCGACGACCGGGCTACGCGACGACTGTGGTTGTGGCCAGTTTAGTTATATTTCTATTTTTCCAGAGACAGATAAGGTTCTTCCTCTTCTTTTATGTCAAACTCATACAAATTCATGATGTCGCTGGCGCGTTCAAAAAAATCATGTCGTCATCGACAAAGCGTTTAGATAATGAAGATAACAAATTGGAAGCTGTGGCCCGTAGCTCGTCGTTTTCAATGTGCTCAGAACTTAAGTTGTATGAGAAGAGATTTTCCACGGCGGTGGCTGAAAGTGCAAAAGAGAGGCATTTCGTTGCAGCGAGTTTGCGTGGTGAAGACCGAATAGCGTGAATTGTGATCAGAGGTGGGCACTACCACAAACAAGCGTTAGCTAAAAGTGAGAATGTGTTAGTGTGCTTAATTCATTTTGCATGCTGTCGCATTCTCATCGTTACGCTCTTGCTTGTATACGTACACACGATGATTACGCTCTTTGAGCGTGTGCTCGTTCTCTGCCCATGCCTGATTGTGATCAAAAGCCTTGTGGGCAAAGAGCAAAAATTGAAATATCTCAACGAAATTCGGTGTATAGATTGCTCTTTACCCAAGGTAGGCTGGTATGGAAAATTGGCGAAATCGAACCGTAACTACGCCCACTTCCCATATAACGGTAGTTTTCAGAAATATGAAAACTGCGATATTTTAGTAACTACTGAAGCTCATTCACTGAAAATTAACATTTACAACCAAATTTTGACGTAAAATAAGAATATTATAAATTTTTGTAAAATGGGCGTTGCCATGCCCACTTATGATTACATGTGTATATCTTGGTAACCGCTCAGCAATTTCTCCCAAACTTGGCACAGTCGTTAGCCTTGGTACAATATACCAAACGGCTAATATTTTTGTAAAATCGGACAATAACCATGCCCACGTCCCTTGTAACGGTAATTTAGAGAAATACGAAATCTTCGATTAATCAGTAAATACTGAACCTAATTAATACACAATTAATGTTTGCAATAATTCTTTAGCAAAAACACGTTTATGATAAAATTATGGAATTGACCAGGTATGTATGCCTCGGTAACCGTCCGGTCGATTTGTACCAAACTTACGGTACGATTATTTCGCGTACCGCATAAAAGCAAAGCGTTAAAAATTCATTGTACTTTGCCCAATCCATAAGAAGGAAGATCCCGCCGTTTGCATCAATTATCGCGGAATAAGCCTCCTTAATATTGTATACAAGGTCCTGTCGACGATACTGTGTAAAAGACTGAAGCCGTTGACGAACCAGCTGATTGGACCTTATCAGTGTGGCTTCAGACCTGGTAAGTCCACCATTGACCAGATTTTCACAGCACGTCAAATCCTGGAGAAGACACTAGATAAGCAAACCACACCATCTTTTTGTCGATCTTAAAGCTGCTTATGATAGCACGAAGAGGATCCAAATTCGTAACCGCAGCATTTTCCAGTTTAGAAAAAGAAGCTAATGAGGTTGGTCTAGCGGTGAACGAGGGCAAGACAAAGTACCTTCTGGCAACATATAAAGAGTTCACGCGTCGCGGGACACACGTCACTGTTGGCAGATATAACTTTGAAGTAGTGAAGGACTTTGTCTACCTAGGATCCAGCATTAACACCACCAACAACGTCAGCCTGGAGATCAAGCGAAGAATATCTCTTGCCAACAGCTGCTACTTTGGGCTCGGTAGGTAATTGAAAAGCAGAGCCCTCTCTCGACGAACGAAAATCACGCTTTATAAAACTCTCATCATGCCCGTCCTTTTATATGGCGCAGAAACTTGGACGATGTCGAACAAAGATGAGAAGGCTTTGGGGCTTTCGAGAGAACTATTCTAGCCAAGAACTATGGCCCTGTTTTCGTGGAGGACGGGTATCGGAGAAGATGGAATGACGAACTGTATGAGCTTTTTAACGACATGGACATAGTGAAGCGCATAAAAATACAGCGATTGCGCTGGCTTGGACATGTTGTACGCATGGCTGACAACGCTCCGGTGAAAATATCATTCGACTCCGCACCCATGGGTCAACAATGAAAGCAAGGGCGTCCACGAACGCAATGGAAGAACAAAGTGCAGAAGGACCTGTCTGCGCTCGGGATAACCAACTGGCGCAAATTCGAACAGGAGAGAAGCAATTGGACAAGCTTTTTGGTCTCGGCCCAAACCGACAAAAGGTTGTGGTGCCAAACAAGAAGAAGAAGAAGCTACAAATTCCTGAAATCGGATTAAAATTACTCCCACTTTTATATAACGGTAAATTTCAGAAATTTTTAAAAACTTCGATATTTCGAAATTTAAGGACGCTAATTTACTCAAAATTGATACTAACAACAATCCCTTGAAGAGAATTAACGTTATTATAGAATTTTGGAAAGTGGGCGTAATATCGTCCACATCTAACCATATCTTCTTCTTCTTCTTCTTTGGCGCTGTAACCGCCTAAGCGATTTTGGCCGAGTTCAGCAAAGCACGCCAGTCGTTTCTCCTCTGTGCCAACTGACGCCAATTGGAAACGCCAAGTGAAGCCAAGTCCTTCTCCACCTGATCTTTCCATCGCAGTGGGGGCCTCCCTCTTCCTCTGCTACCACCAGCGGGTTCCGAGTTGAATACTTTCAGAGCTGGAGCGTCGGTGTCCATTCGAACGACATGACCAAGCCAGCGGAGCCGCTGTATTTTAATTCGCTGCACTATGTCCATATCGTTGTAAAGCTCATACAGCTCATCGTTCCATCGTCTGCGGTACTCGCCGTCGCCAACGCGTAAAGGTCCGTAAATCTTCCGCAAAATCTTTCTCTCAAACACTCCAAGAGCCGCCTCATCGGATGTTGTCATTGTCCATGCTTCTGCGCCATATACCAGCACGGGCATGATGAGTGACTTATAGAGCGTGGTTTTCGTACGTCGAGAGAGGACTTTACTCCTGAATTGCCTACTCAGTCCAAAGTAGCACTTGTTGGCAAGAGTGATTCTACGTTGGATTTCAATGCTGACATTATTATCGGTGTTAATGCTGGTTCCCAAGTAAACGAAATTCTCTACTTTCTCGAAATTGTAACTGTCAACAGTGACGTGGGTGCCAAGGCGCGAATGTGCTGACTGTTTGTTTGATGACAGGAGATACTTCGTCTTGTCCTCGTTTACCACCAGACCCATGCGCTTTGCTTCCCTATCCAACTTGGAAAAGGCAGAACAGACTTCGCGGTTTTTGTTACCGATGATGTCGATGTCATCGGCATAAGCCAGCAATTGCACGCTCTTGTAGTAAATTGTTCCTGAGCGGTTCAGTTCTGCAGCTCTTATTATCTTCTCCAACATCAGATTAAAGAAGTCACATGAAAGGGAGTCGCCCTGTCTGAAACCCCGTTTTGTGGCGAACGGCTCGGAGAGGTCTTTTCCAATTCTGACGGAGCTGGTGGTATTGCTCAACGTCATTTTACACAGCCGTATGAGTTTTGAGGGGATGCCAAATTCAGACATAGCGAAACTCCTTTTAGTGCTGTCATAAACGCCTTTAAACGCCTTAAAGTCGACAAATAGGTGGTGAGTGTCGATCCTTTTCTCGCGGGTCTTTTCCAAGATTTGGCGTATTGTGTATACCTGGTCTATGGTGGATTTGCCAGGTCTAAAGCCACACTGATAAGGCCCAATCAGTTCATTGACGGTGGGCTTCAGTCTTTCACACAATACGCTCGATAAGACCTTGTAACCTATGCTTAGAAGGCTGATCCCGCGGTAGTTGGCGCGAATGGCGGGGTCACCTTTCTTGTGGATTGGGCAGAGCACACTTAAATTCCAGTCGTCGGGCATGCGTTCATCTGACCATATTCTGCACAAGAGTTGATGCATGCACCTTATCAACTCTGTACTTGAATAGCTCAGCTGGCAGGCTGGCAGGCTGTCAGCTCTAGCAGCTTTGTTGTTTTTCAGCCGCGTTATTGCTATACGTACCTCGTCATAGTCAGGCGGTGGAACGTCGACTCCGTCATCATNAATTTTGGAAAGTGGGCGTAATATCGTCCACATCTAACCATATCTTCTTCTTCTTCTTCTTTGGCGCTGTAACCGCCTAAGCGATTTTGGCCGAGTTCAGCAAAGCACGCCAGTCGTTTCTCCTCTGTGCCAACTGACGCCNCCACAACTTTCCGTGCTGCTACTATTTAGTAGAGCGGAAAAGTGTTCCCTCCATAATTAAGTACGCTCTGGACATCAGTTACTAGGTCGCCATTATTGTTCTTACAGGAGTGCGCCCCGGTCTTTAAACCTTCCGTAAGTCGCCTAACTCTCTGGTAAAATTTTCGGGCATTCCTCCTGTCGGCCAGCATTTCAAGCTCTTCGCACTCACGTATTTCGGCCTCTCTCTTCTGCACGCGGCAAATACGTCTCGCTTCCCTCTTCAGATCCCTATAGCGGTCCTACATAGCGCGCGTTGCGCCCGATCGCAGCGTGGCCCTGTAGGCGGCATCTTTTTTCTCTGCAGCTTCCTGACACTCCTCATCGTACCAGTTGTTCTTTCGGGCTCGCTGAAATCCGACTACTTCTTCGGCGGCGGTACTTAATGAGCAGGAAATGTGGTTACACTGCTCGCATATGTCGGTTTGTTGAAGAGTGCTCTCTGAGAGCAGGTGTGAGAGTCGAGTAGCGAAAGCGCTGGCTGTCTGTTGTGATTGCAGCTTTTCGACGTTAAGCTTTCCTTGCATATTTGGGCGCACATTTTTTGCTGCACAGAGGCGGGTGCGTATCTTGGCTGCAACAAGATAGTGGTCCGAGTCGATGTTTGGGCCTCGGAGTGTGCGTACGTCTAAAACACTGGAAGCGTGCCTTCCGTCTATCACAACATGATCGATTTGGTTTCTCGTTTTTCGATCCGGAGACAACCACGTAGCTTGATGGCTATTTTTATGCTTGAACCTAGTACTGCATACTACCATGTTTCGGGCCCCGGCGAAGTCGATCAGCCTCAATCCGTTGTCGGACGTTTCGTCGTGGAGGCTGAATTTTCCGACGGTGGTTCCAAAGATCCCTTCCTTGCCCACCCTGGCATTGAAGTCGCCAAGCACGATTTTGATATCATGACGGGGGCAGCCCTCGTACGTGCGCTCCAAGCGCTCATAGAAGAGATCCTTGGATGCCTCATCCTTCTCTTCCGTCGGGGCATGGGCGCAGATGAGCGAGATGTTGAAGAATCTCGCTTTGATGCGGATTGTGGCTAGACGCTCGTCCACCGGGGTGAACGACAGTACTCGGCGACGGAGTCTCTCTCCCACCACAAATCCAACTCCGAATTTGCGCTCCTTTACATGGCAGCTGTAGTAGACGTCGCAAGGCCCCAGACATTGTTTGCCTTGCCCCGTCCAACGCATTTCTTGGATGGCGGTGATGTCAGCTTTTGTCCTTTCCTTTACATCAACCAGCCGGGCAGAGGCACCTTCCCCATTAAGGGTCCGGACATTCCAGGTGCATGCCCTCAAATCGTAGTCCTTTAAACATTTGCCGTGGTCGTCATCATAAGGGGGGGTCTCATACGAGGCTTTGCCTTGCTTCTTCACTGGAAGTGGTTTTTACGTGGCGGGTCCCAAGCCCAGCGCACAACCCATTGCTGGGACGGGGGTGGTTTCGCAACCAAATACACGTTTATATAGCGAGCCGCTTGCTCCAAGCAGACACCCGCTTGCAGCTGCACCTGCTGGTGAAAAGACGCTGCAAACTTCAGCGATCCCTTAAGCCGAATAAGTCGGAGTGGCCCCACCGAAGCTCCCTCTCTTTCTGCCGTGACCCAAGGCTCCACTCGGATTGGTTACCGCATCTCGCACATGGGTTGCTCACGTTGCCCAGAGTGCGCGAACGAGGACGCAAGAGTCGGGATTGAGTACAGCCATGCAACTGTAACTGCATACCCAGCGCAACGACTATACCCCATTGCACTCCATCTAACCATATACGTTTATCTTATTAAGGGGCGTTTTCTCAAGTAACCTGTAACTTTAGAGCTCACTTTATATTTAAAGGTTGCATTAAAATTTATGATTGTGTCTAAAGTAAAGCATTTTATTATCGGTTTTAAATTGGTTTACAACCGAGAAACATACATACGTTAAAACCCGATAATGAAAATATTTAACTTTAGACATAGACATTTAATCCAACCTTTAAATATAAAGAGAGCTTTAAAGTTAAAGGTTACTTAAAAAAACGGCCCTAAGTATAACTGAACATACTATCGAAAATGTTAGAAATAGGGGTAAAACCACCCTTCTTACCATGTAACGGTAGTTTTCAGAACGCAAAAAACTATATTTAATACTTGCCACGGGTATTTAATGTTGGGCTCCACCCGAACTAAAACTTTTTTGTGGCGCAAGCCACAATAAATAAATATTTCAAACTTGCGGTAGCACGAACAATACGGCAACACAAACCGGTTGAGTCAGCTGACTCATGCTTACAGCAGCGCTGAAATGAATGTGAAGAGAAAAGGTAATGCCGAGTACATAGGAAAATAACAGGAACTTGTTTTGGCAGTTTGTTCTACAAACCGCGCCTTTCTTTTCTTTTGGTTGACTGCACTAAATCACCACACTGGTGACCCCGACGTGATAGCGTGGATAGTTTACCCGCTTTCACTATTAATTATACTGCGTTAACTATTCATCGAAGTTTCGAGTGCGTTTTGGTCTTGCACATTGTGAGTTGGTCTGGTGCATCAAGCGCACACGTGGCTGGGTCGTCCAAGCGCCCATTTCGAGTATTCTTGAGTTTTGGCGCCTTGCTGAACATCTAAGGACTTCGCGCTACCCAGAAGATACCAAAGGCCTTTTATTGGTTTAAATACCTAGGCGAAATCGTTATGCCGGAAAACGCTGGAACGCAAGTGCCCAACAGTGCAACGCCGCTTCATTGCGTCTCGATACGGTGTCCCGCCTTCAATGCCGAACGCCCTGCTTTGTG
>NW_016165095.1:27734-28892 GCF_001687245.7 Rhagoletis zephyria | reverse complement strand
GATGTATCCCGAGAATCCGTTTAAATTAAAAGCTAAAAGTGCTTAAAATTATAGATGTAAAGGTTTTTTTGTAAACTATTCGCAATTTCGCATAAGTCCGCGCAAATCACAAGCCACGTGAATAAACACCGGCCGGTATTTCTGCAGCCCATTTCGGCCAGACTGGACGCTGATTAGCACTCCCAAGGAGAGTATCCAGATTTGGCGATTTTGCGCCAATTTGGCGATTTTTTTTTGGATATTTGCGCGTAAAAATTTAGGAAATTATACAAATATACAAAACTTGGTTTTCCACGATAATTTTACAGAAGAGGCTAATGAACTGTCAAAAATGTTTGATTTTGTCACCAGAAAAGAGTGTGAATCACAAAAGGGCGAGTGCCAGGGACCTGCCAATTCACTATTTGACTTTGAATAGTGGAATAACTTTTCTCAGAACCATTCCATCCGACTCTGAAGAATTTTGGATAATTGCGTACGGAGGAAACGGCAAGAGGCAATAAAATGTTTGGAAATATAAGTAAATTCATATTATTATCCTTTCCGCACTCACATGCTTTGTTGAGCGCGTATTTTCCGTAATGAATTCAACAAAAACTAAGATTCGAAATAGGATGAGGTTGGAAAGCCTTAATTCCATCTTCCATACAAACCGAATTTTTCATCCTGCCTATCTTTGGAAGTGTTCATGATAGAGTTCTGGAACTTGGTATGGAGATATACGAAATCAATCGCATACTCATGAAGAAAGAGGGCAGCTGTTGGAAAGGGGGGCGTGGCACCTCCCATATAAATCGAATTTTTATACTGCATATCTCTGAAAGTATTCATGGTACAGTACTGGAACTTTGTATGGAGATATGTATGTAGTTGAAATCAGGCCCATACGCTGGCGCTGTAGTTGAGTTATTACTAAAAATCTTATTTATGATCCGATTTGGCTAATTTTTTAAAAGTGTTTGCAATACTATTGCAAAAACGTGCTGCCAAGTGGTGCTGAAGTCCAGCTATTACTAAAAATAGCCAACTGAGAAAAAGGGCCGTGAAGGTCAGATTAAATCGACCTGTTGCACCATTGAGTATATCGAACGCTCCTGCGTTGCAATTGGCCCAATGGATGTGATTTTCCAATATTATTATGCGTTCAAACTTTTAAGG
>NW_016165095.1:0-24147 GCF_001687245.7 Rhagoletis zephyria | reverse complement strand
CCGCCCGAACTTAGACTTTCTTACTTGTTAGAATATTGTTTAAAATTTGCAGTAACTCTTTTATTGGCTGTAACACTCTTGGACGTGTTATCTTTTAATTTAAGATAAATCTTCTGAATTTTCCTTCGCAAATTAGTGGATCTTTTAACTTTTTTCCAATTAAACTTATCCATTTTGACGGAATAACCCTGAAACAAGGTATGTTGGCTGATATAATATTTTTCTTGTTATAAAAGCACCTCTATTGTAGTGTTTATGATTAGTAATAGTAATGATTCTTTTGTACTCGTAAGAGTTTTCTTATACGTGTTTTAACATTTTACGTCTCATAAGGGCATATTTATAAGTGGTTTTATACTCTATATCTTACAAGAGTTTTCGTATAAGTATCATAACAATTTACTACTCATATGGGCATTTTTTCAAGAATATAACTCTTTGAGAGTTGGAGTTTTATAAAAAAGGTACAAGATGGTGTTATTATGAGATTTAAAGGCTTACTAACTCTAGCAGCATTATTATCTCATAAAAATAGTGCTATGAGACCTAATTTAAGTCTTTTTACAAGAATTATGTTATGAGGTTATCCAAGTATGTTAACCCTCTAGTAGGCCAATTTTTTTATGAGTTGAAAAATTCAGGAATGGGTGATTTTAGCACGAGAAATCAAAAAATGATGTCCATTTCGATCTGTGACAGTAACTTTTTCCTACAGGGGAGAAAAACCAAGACCGTCTGGAGACGGGCTCGCCGATATACTTTGACGTATTTTCAGCTTTCTCTTACACAATGTTGACCTACGAACCGGCCATCCCGTCTGCAGACGGTCAAAAATGCAAACTGGGTTTTTATATGTCGGCAAGCCGGCCTGTAGGCGGTCTGTGTCGAAGCAATTTTCTCCATTTCGAATGGTGACATAATTATAAAACTTATATCAAAAAAATTCGGATTCGAGTAGCACCTTTTAACTAGAAATCCCCCGAATTTTTTTATATCAAAAAATTTCCAAAGAAAAAATTTCTTTAATTACGAAATTACTAAATAGCAAGAAATATTAATTTTAACCGTGTCTTCACAATCTGTAATTCAACTGCCGATTAAAATAAAATGGATTGACATAACGGATTCAAATTTACTTCGCACGTAAGGGTACGATTTTTGTCTAAAGATCCTGCCATACGAATATGGAAACAAATTATTATAGGTGCACTAAAAAGGTGTTTAGTTAACGACCGTCTGGAGGCGGTTCAGCCTACTAGAGGGTTAAAAGAGTCTTATGAGATCTTTTCGAAATTTGTAAGAGTTTTGTTCTGGAGAGTTTGTTAGTTGGGATGCTCACACAAGACTAAAAAGGTACCGTTTTGTTATTTGCCCAATGACTTCGGGATATTGTGTCCGAATGGGTAACACGATCCCAAAAAATTTTACACGCACTTTTATTTTGTAATTTTCGGACAATAATTTATTAATAAATGCGCTCTGAATTATGCACTTCTTGTGAATTTGGGAGTAACTTCTACGCAAAAATGCTGTGGATGGCGCATCTGGAGTTATATGCAGTGATCGGACTTCTACCACATAGTGGTAACTATGCCACTTTTTTGAGCATCTACCATACAAGGTCTGAAATCTACCACACATTCGCGTTTTTCAGTACTTTTATTTTTGCTCGACATAATTTTCTTAATTTTAAGAGCAAAAATTGTCCAACACTAAACACTAACAACAGGCAGAATGGGAGATAAAATAAAGCGTAAAATAGTAAATTTTCTCAATATTAAATTTTTCGACAGGAAACGTGGTTTTATTGTGTTAAATTGCAAAATATATGATTTATAAAATGAANTGAATTAATAGCGAAAATGTTAAAAAACGGCGATTTGTATTTGTAGGGTTTTACATGTACTTATCCCACATTCCATCTTTGACTCTTTTATACTTCAAGCGACTGTTTTTACTTGCACTCCTTATGAGTTTGCGATTATAGTTGTTTTAATTAAATATTAAACAAAATTTTTGTATTTTTGTATTTGTATTGGTTTAATCTATAAGTTATGTAATATCCTAGGCATAATCTACTGCATAATAACCCCAGCCAATAATACTGGCATGTCAAAATGACATTAAGGTGTATCGATAACTTTCGATTCATCGAACGCATATAGCTACAAATAAGCTGGGTGAGAGTTCCGCCTACGAACTTCTGCCTTTTTGTATCCGAACCTGCTCGAGGAAACATCGCTGCGGCCTTGCTTGCACATAAAGACAACCAACGATGTATCCCGAGAATCCGTTTAAATTAAAAGCTAAAAGTGCTTAAAATGTAAATGTTTTTTTGTAAACTATTCGCAATTTCGCATAAGTCCGCGCAAATCACAAGCCACGTGAATAAACACCGGGCGGTATTTCTGCGCCAGTTTGGCGATTTTTTTTTGGATATTTGCGCGTAAAAATTTAGGAAATTATACAAATATACAAAACTTGGTTTTCCACGATAATTTTACAGAAGAGGCTAATGAACTGTCAAAAATGTTTGATTTTGTCACCAGAAAAGAGTGTGAATCACAAGAGGGCGAGTGTCAGGGACCTGCCAAATTCACTATTTGACTTTGAATAGTGGAATAACTTTTCTCAGAACCATTCCATCCGACTCTGAAGAATTTCGGATAATTGCCTACGGAGGGAAACGGCAAGAGGCAATAAAATGTTTGGAAATATAAGTAAATTCATATTATTATCCTTTGAATAGTTCGAATAAGGTGTTATATGAAGGCTAATAGTCTCTGCTGCAAAACGTTTCCAATATCAAACAGTATGTTATCAAGGTTGAATAGTTCAATATATGACAACTACAGAAATGTAAATCATTCAGATTGTGGAAATAGTGTGTGAAAATGTGTTGAAACAAATATTTTAAAAAAGTATGCGTATTTTTAAAGATTGTTTGTACATCACTATTATATAAGTGATTTGTGTTATTTATTATTACCCTCTGAAGGTATTATATTCGTTTTTGGTTTTAAAAACTATATTATAACAAGATCCCATTTTTAAAATAAGAGATTTGTTAAATCGATTCATTGAATTTTATTAAAAAAAAAATTGGCTACTTTTGGCGTTTTTTTTTTTAATTGCGCTGTTTTCAAACAATCTGGACACCCTGCTCCCAAGTGCCACCGAGGAAATCGAAATTTACTCCTATTGCCAGCAGGCTTACGTTAAAGCTACATAAGTGAGTACCAGGTATTTCGAGCTGTAGAAAGCTATCTACCGCGACATCAGCCACCCAAGCAGCCAGCCAACATATCGGTAAAATTTTCCCTTTAGCGAATTCGGCCGCTGGGTACATTGGAATCATCATCATTCCCTGACTCCTAACAGAGAACAAAAAACACAGCTGTAACCAAATTAGCAGATCTAAGGGTTAGCTTTCAATATAATTTTAGTTATGTAAATCTTTTCGCGTAAATATCATTTCGGCCAAGAACTTTTTCATGATTACATTAATTGTCACCATCTCGAAACTGATATTAAAAATCAGATGTCTAAATTAGTATCTTTGCCTTTATTAAAACTTCTAAAAAGATGCTCAATTAGTAAAATCAGAATTCATTCAAACGAAAAATATACATACATATATAAGATAAACATGCTATTACTTTTAGAAATCCGATGAAATCTGAAACTTTGAAATTATATTAAAGTACTGTGTGTACATCCTCAGGTAGAATTAGCTGCTCACCTCTTTTTTTTGATTAATTGTTGCATGGATTCACAGGTAAGTAAAAATCAGTTATTTTCTTTCTCTTTGTTTCTGTAGTTTGGACCTGCATTTCATTGTTTATGGTAGTTGCAGGGTTTCTGTTTTGTTTTGCATATAGTAGCCTGAGTGGTTCCAATAATACCTGAGGATGTACACACAGGACTGAAACTACTGGTTGAACGAAAGAATATAATCCGCTGAGACGTACCTAACTATGAATTAACGACGATTTAACACGGCTATAAATAGTGACAAACAAACAGAAACTATTCAGAACGAAAAATGACACTGAAGATGGCACAACGCCGAAACCGGTTTGTCTCCAAACCAAATTTGACAAGCGATGACGGAAAATCGTTCCACATTACATCACATATATTAACATTAAATTCGGCTAAAGTAATCTGTACATATAGTAGAAATTCTACAAGTCTTCTACATTTGTACCATTTTCGCTGCCTAACTTACAAACATGTAAGTACACAGAATTAAAAATAAGTAAGATAGAATATTGACTTAATCATCATTAACCTACTCCATCTTTCGATTATCCATTAAACAAAGCATTGGCGATTGCCTAGTGAGAAGCGCAAGCGACGTTACTCTGCTGTACTCTGTCTTGTTATTTCTATATTACCCGCGCTTTCTCTCTCCCGTGAACATTCCTATACTGTACGGTCTATTTTATTAGGACACATTTAAAAAACATAATATATACAGGGTGTCCCAGAAGTAACGTGCCAAACTTTAGGGGAAGGTAGGGGGGGCTGGGAATGAGCTCCCTGACAAACAAAAAATTTTCGGTTAAAAGTGTCACCGTTTTATTTTACATTCACAAAAAATATTGATAGATATAGCCCTTGTTATAGACTCTAGTCCGAATTCCGGAAGGTAACATAAAATAATATAAGGAGCAGCTATTAATGTACCTTTGTACTATTTAGCATGTCATTGGTCGGTAACAAGATCAACTTAAATTTAAATCTATTAAATACATTCTCAGCGTGTCTCAGTCCTTTGCCCACAAAAGCGGCTATAACTTTTTTATACCCGAGCGCACTTGTGCACAAGGGTATATTAATTTTGTTCACATAACGGTTGTTTGTAACAGCCAAAACGAATCGAGNATACATACCAAATGGCCGACAATTTTTAAAATCGGACAGTAACCACGCCCACATCCCATATATCGGTAATTTNTAAAAGTGTCACCGTTTTATTTTACATTCACAAAAAATATTGATAGATATAGCCCTTGTTATAGACTCTAGTCCGAATTCCGGTAAGTAACATAAAATAATATAAGGAGCAGCTATTAATGTACCTTTGTACTATTTAGCATGTCATTGGTCGGTAACAAGATCAACTTAAATTTAAATCTATTAAATACATTCTCAGCGTGTCTCAGTCCTTTGCCCACAAAAGCGGCTATAACTTTTTTATACCNTCGATAAATCAGGAAATATTAGAGATAATTTATTCAAAATTGATGCTTCCAACAATTCTTGACCAAGAAATACGTTTAGAATAAAATTTTGGAAAATGGGCATGGCACCGCCCACTTATGATCACATATATGTATCTCAGTATACGTTATATTAATTTGTACCAAACTCGGTATGGTTATTGTGCTTTGTTTATGTAATGTAAAGTTATAGCTCAGTATTTTTTTTTACCAGAGATAGTGAAAGTTGGGGAAGAAGAAAATATCAAAAATTAAAAATCCCAAAATAGTCCTAATTTTATGATGGTTCCTTAATATATTTTAACTATGTTGCATTTGAGTATGGAGAAGCAACTATCTGGAAGTATTTTACAAAAAAAATTTACTAAGTATAGCCTGGTTTGTAGATGCAGTTAAAGAAAATACATGAAAAACACGATTGTTTTAATTAAAAAAATGTAAATATTTCAAAAACGGTGACACTTTTACCTGAAAATTTTTTGTTTATCGGGGAGCTCACTCTCCCACCTACCTTCCTCTAAAGTTTGGCACGTTACTTCTGGGACACTCTCTATATTAATAAATAGAAAAAAAGAAGAAAATGGCGGAGTAACATTATTGCCCATTATAAGAATTATTTTCGCCTATTTAAAAGTGAAAGTAGAAGCGAAAAAGCATAATTTGCACTTACACAACAAAAACTATTACCGTTCCTGATTACGCCATCGCTGGAAGGCCTTCTACGCGTCGTGTGATCATACCGTATAGAGTCCAAGTAAGTTGTTGTTTGGTTCATACGATTAATTTCTTTCTGTTTTTTTATTATTTCCATTTATATACATATATCTAAACCATTGAACGTGTACTTTTCGAAAAGTGAAGTTTCTCAGTAATAATAAGTTTAAACATAAAAATACAATACGCGCCATGATAAAAATATAGTAAGGTAGAACCGCTGAGAGTCACTTTTAAAATTCTTGACGTTTCCAAACAATTTAATTTTTAAATTTATTCACAAACTCCCACACACATTTTCATTTTCAATCTCGAGCAACAACAATTTCGAACAATTTCGATTTTTTATTTTCCCTTTTATATGATTTTAAAATGTTGGCAAACTTCAAAAAAAATCATGGCCGACAAATTGAGAGAACGGTTATACCTTGCTATGTTTTTATCATGATACGCGCTTTTAAATAATTTTGCAAAGCACAGCCAAGTTAATAGTTTCTCATAGATGAAAGGTGATCAAACTTCTTTAAACCACATACGTACATATCTTGTGGCCGAGTTGAAGGCAATGTTCAATTTATTAAGGGAGTGTGAATCTAACTTACTATAAACAATTTCGAAGTACGTAATATAAGGAACAATTAAACTTGTGACCAACTTCCTTTTCGTATCTAACGGTACATAGGAAGATCTTACTCTTAGACAACGTAGTGTATAAAAGATTTTGCTAACAACTTCATTTATGTGATCATCACACCCGTGTTTTGAGTTAATAATGAACCATAGGTTTTTTACTATATCGACAACTTTAAGCTGATCTGTACCAATAAGTAAGGTGGGAATCTGAGATACAGATATCTTATCTTTATAGATTGGGAGAACGCAGGACATCTAGGCATTAAGAGAAATAAGGTTGTTCGTTGACCAGGCAAGAATAGAGTTTAGATCGTCATTAAGTTTATTACAGACATCCTGAATTAATTCAAACCTATTAGAGAGATACAGTTGCACATCATCGGCATAAGCATGCAAGCGAGCATGGGAGCAGGTGGTGAATATATAATTCATAAAAATACTAAACAACAGTGGACCCAAGATGGACCCCTGTGGTACACCTGAGTACATCTGCACAAGTGTAGAAAAGTAGTTTCCGACATTTACTTTCTGAAACCTTTCACTCAAAAAGCTCTTTATAAGTTTAGCTTCAGTATTACTAAATTTAAAGTATTTGACTAGTTTTTCGCATAACAAATTGTGGTTAACGGAATCAAAAGCCTTGGAAAAATCGAGTAGACAAAGTAATGTTAGGTGACCTTGATCAAATGGATGGCGTATTTATATCGTCTAAAACGTAACCGCCGTAGAGCACGAGTAGCCAGCTCTGAAACCAGACTTCAGGGGACTCAGTAGCTTATTTGAGGAGATAAAGTCGGATATTTGATGTGCTGTTAGCATCTCGAACACCTTAGAAAGAGCTGTTAGTATACTAATGGGCCTAAAGTCAGAAATCAGAGAAGCGCCTGATTTCTTGGCTACCGGCGTGACGATTGCTACTTTCCACGAGGAAGGAAAAGATGAAGTTGTCAAGCAATGATTGATTATATGTGTAAAGCAGCAGAGTATATGAGGTAAAATGAGTTTGACAAACTTTATCGGGAGCTCATCATTCCCGACGGCATTTAATTTAGCACGGTAGACACAACTGGCTACCTCCTCCTCGGTAACAGAGCTAAATTGAAAAGTTTCAAGATAACTAACATCCGGATATATAATTTTTGAATCAAGCGCACTACCAGACAAAGAGTTACATGAAGCAAAAAAATTATTGAGATCGTTTGGATCAAGTGGATAGGGGACTTCAGAGACCGACTACACACCAAGCTTTTAGAAATGAAAAACATTAATTTTATTATTATTATAGATAGATATAAAAGAGAATCCAAAAGATCCCTTTGGCGAGATTTTCATAATCTGGTTTTAGGTCAATTAAAGCCGTTCGTAACAATTCTGTTAAATGTTGGATAGTCAATAGGTACGTTCGTTTAAAATCTCCGTAAAAAATGTCCAACAGCGAAATTCCGGCTAAATGTCATCTGCTATCACATAAGAGAAAAATATCCAAAGTAGTACGCGAACAGAAAATTTTAAGAAACTTGCAAATTAAACGAACAGCTGATAGAAATATTGTTTACATTGAAACAAATTTAAAACGTAAGAAAACAAATCTCGAAGTCTTATCCTGACACAGTTCCCTGACTAAACGAATAATTACTTACTTCTTATAAGTTTAATTAATCGCATTTTACTATTTTAACTTCCAAACCATCAAATTCAATTTAGGGATTTGCGTAAATTCGAACCAGCAGTTTTTGATCAGCTGTTTTCTTGTAGGCAAATTGCTGTTTGCAAAAATTTTACAAGCAGAATCTAGCAGATTTCCCTCAAATAAAATGTCATTTTTCTCTCTCAATTTCCCTACTTTGCAAGTTTTTTGCGTACGCGAACACAAAAAGCTGATAATTTTTATAACTTTCAATAATTAACAAGTACGCGAAAGCAACTAATTGTGAAAGGTATTTTTTACTTTACGAATTTCATTGTAGAGTACAAAGACTGACAGTTATACGTTGTACCAAAAATTTAAAATATACGGCACGCAGCTGTTTTTAACAGCGGATATTTTAAATCTGGTACTTGTTGCCGGAATTCCAGCAATGGCAAAGCTTTATGTGGCATTTTCAGTGCCTTATCTTCTTTTAACTCTTTTGATGCGAAAAATAGAATTTTTAATAGATACTTTTATTTTTACCTTATTATAAATTGTGATACATTTTAATTCAAAAGTCGAGGGTAACTCTTCCCATCTTAAAACCTTTATGATTTTGTGGCCACACATTAGGTTTGTTTCTGCTAGCTACAGAAAACTAGCCTGTTCCAGTGTGATCGTTCCAAGGGGATCAAAAGTGATACATTTTTCGAGGAATATTTGAGAGATACTTCTTTATAAATTTTGATACTTTTCCAATCGTGTGAAAAAATTTCCGTAGAAGTCGAAACCCTTGTTTGTTTACAATTTCGTCGCACATAGTGCTAAAAGGGTGCATGAATTTGCCGAATTTCAAAACAACGTTGGTGTTAAAAATCTTAAATTTTTTTCGTGGTAAACGTTCGCTGGTTATCGCTGAAGCAAACTGTTGATCGTTTACTGTCCCAGTAGAGAGCATTGCAATTATTTTTCTTAAAAATGTATTATATATTTTTTTAAATACAAAACGTATTTAAACTAAAAATAAGATTATATAGTATATATATAAGATTATATATATAAGAGTATATATTATAAGCGGTTGCTGTGGTGTAATGGTAAGCAGTGGGCGCTTCCACTCCGCAGCACCTGGGTTCAAGCCCTGGTCAAAGCAACATCGCAAAAAAATTTTGAAACAAGTAAGAAAGTCTAAGTTCGGGCGGAGCCGAACATTAAATACCCGGCGCAAGTATTAAATATATGTTTTTTCACCCTTCCGAAACCTTCCGCTAGATGGTAAGCCGAGGTGTATCAATTTTGAGTAAATTAGCGTCCTTCAATTTCGAAATATTGAAGTTTCAAGCATTTCTTAAATTTACCGTTATATGAGAATCGGCCGTTATTTTAGTCCGATTTCAATAATTTTCAACGTTTTGCTTACACGTGGCAAGTACAATAACCATACCGAGTTTGGTACAAATTGGTAGAACGGTTACCGAGATACATATATGTGATCATAAGTGGGCGGTGCCACGCCCATTTTCCAAAATTTTACCATAAACGTATTTCTTGGTAAAGAATTGTTGCAAGCATCAATTTTGAATAAATTAGCTTCAATATTTACTGATTTATCGAAGATTTTGTATTTCTCTAAATTACCGTTATATGGGATGTGGGCGTGGTTATTGTCCGATTTTAAAAAGTTTCCGCGGTTTTTTATGCTGTACGAAGGCCAACAACTGTGCCAAGTTTGGAAGAAATTGGTGCAGCGGTTACCAAGATATACACATGTAACCATAAGTGGGCGTGGCTACGCCCATTTTCCAAAAATTTATAATATTCTTATTTTTCGTCTAAAAATTATTGTAAATATCAATTTTGAGTGAATTATCTTCAGTAGTTACTAAAATATCGCAGTTTTCGTATTTCTGGAAATTACCGTTATATGGGAAGTGGGCGTGGTTAAAGTCCGATTTCGCCCATTTTCAATACCAACCTACCTTGGATTAAGGGAAACCTACATACCAAATTTCGTTGAGATATCTCAATTTTTGCTCGAGTTATCGTGTACACGGACAGACGGACAGACGGACAGACGGACAGACGGACGGACAGACAGACATGGCTTAATCGATTTCTTTTTTCATCCTGATCATTTATGTATACATTTGTCTATATCTATCTCGATTCGTTTTGGCTGTTACAAACAACCGTTATGTGAACAAAATTAATATACCCTTGTGCACAAGTGCGCTCGGGTATAAAAAGGTTTTTTCTTAACAGCGGTCGCCCCTCGGCAGGCAATGGCAAACCTCCGAGTGTATTTCTGCTATGAAAAACAGCTTCTCATTAAAATACAATCGCCGTTCGGAGTCGGCGTAAAACTGTAGGAAACCCCACACACATCACACTCCATTCGCTGGGCTAATATTTCTTCTTGTGTGTGACATATATGTATTTTAATTTTTATTTCTATTATTTAATAAAAATAATAATTAACTTTGTGTAAAAGCCAAAGAAAATGAGAAAATGTCCACAAACACTAAACGGGACATATTCATCCCAACATCATGCCGACAAAAAATACTAACGAGACACACATGACCCATAAAAAAAGTAGTGTCATTTTCAGAAAAGAACTAAATAAATAAAAGTCCAACTCTTCTTCACTTTTCTTAAAAAGGAGTATTCCGAATATTGTAAATTCATCCTCAATTATGTTACATAAAAAAGGGTTTATGAAGTATGCAAACGTACATTTAGATAATTTAAAATCGGCAAATCTTTTTTCAAAATCTGCTTTTAAATCATGTGAAATATTTTTTTGTAGCCATGGACAATGATGAAATATTCTTTTTTTGAGATCACGAATAAAACGACGTAGTTTAGCTTCAAAACTTAATTTGCGACAAATCAAAAACAGCTTTATTCTCCCCTTGTAGAGACAAATTAAAGTTTTGCAAATGTTCCATCATATCGGTAAAGAACATTAAGTCAGAAAGCCAGTTTTCATTCTCCAATTGCGGGTAATGTTCCGATCTCAATTTGAGTATATGTTTATAAAAAGAATAAAACAATAAAACAACACAATGGAAAAGAATCCCCAGCCAAAAAATATGTATTTTATAAAGCGTGTTTGTCAAAAAAGTAAAGAGTGGCAGAAAAGTCGATAGTGAGTAATATAATCTATTGAAAAATATTAACCATATTTCCGTGGAATTGAGATTCGGAAAAGTTATTAGGTATTATTCATAGTTTTGAAATATATTTCACGAAAGCAAAAAATAAAAAAGCGTTGTAAAATAACCTCGAAGCTTTAGACATTTTTGTATGTGATTTCTAAAATTAACGATCCAAAATTAGCCGGTATACATATTTAAAATTTTTTAGAACCAGTCTTTGAATTTTTGTACTGAAAGGGTTAACCCAAAAATTATAATCTACGTCTGCGAAGCGTATACGGAATGGGTCTTTTTTTAATTTTAACACAAATTTAAATTTTTATTTTGTTGTTTTAAATAAATGTGGTTATAGTTTTTATTAATAAAACTATGTTTCATTATTAGTCAAACCCACAACTACAATATTTTTTAAAAAATAAGACAGGACTAAGTATATTTTAGCTCACAGGTTATCTTTTAAGTACATAAGCCTCTACGGCGTATGTTAAGGCTTTACGTTACTCCCAAATAGATTAGGCTTCTAGGGTTAAGAAAGCTTTAGTTTGAAAGTGTGATATTAAATGCTTTTCACCATAAACGCCGCCAATTTTCAATGATTATTGCGTTTCAGATTAAGACTAATACCAGATTTTGTGAAAGGTTGGACTATACCTTAAAGATGACGGTTAGCTTAGAAGTAGGGTAATGACTTTTAAGAAATTAAAAATTATCCTGGGTTATCAAGTGTCTAGCAATACAAGATTAATTGTTGTCTTTCACGAAGTTCTTTAAGTAAATTTTTGAGCTAAGTACTCACCCGTATTTCGAGGTTACTACTAGTTTTAATAAATTGTTAGTTTAATTTCCTATAAAATTTACCTTTAGGTTTATGCATTTTAAGAATTGTAACGTAGCATTCACTACGCTACAATATTTGCAGCCACAACCTACCACAAATCTATCCTACGTTGTAAATATGTATGAACATACGATATGCTTACCCACATACACCAGGCATGTACATACGATGTACATATATATGGGTAGAATATTCACAGCGCACATACACACACATACCAGCATGCGCTAAAAATAGAATACGCAAAAGCAAAGCACAAGCAGGCATGCGCTAAAAATAGAATATGCAAAAGCAAAGCACAATCAGGCATGCGCCCAAACACACGTGGGAAGTTCGTTGGGCACTTGCGCAAAAACTTTTGAAACTTTTTCAGCTCGTCTTACTTCGCAACCGACTTGTGCGACGACGGGTATAAGGTTCTCTACAAGTGCTCATCTGCTATCAGTCTCCGTAGGTAAGGGAGCGCGTACGTCGCCCTTTGGCAGATGAGCGCAATCCTATCGCTTACGCAGAACGCCACATGGCCGAGGGGTTGTCACAGAGTATAGATGCATCGTCACACATTGCAGGCCGCTACAAGTCACAGTCATTGGAGGCCGCCGCCACTATCACCGTAAGTCACCACCAGCTGGGCCACTACTACCTTCGCTAGGCCAACCCCTCACTACGTTCCCCGCCAGCCGCCTTCGATAAGTCGCTGGAATCCAGGACCCGAATACCGAGCCGTTATTCTCACCGTTACCGACCCATAGCCGCTGTTACTCTCCCCCTCTCTCACTTCTTGGACGAAAGGTTGCCGGCGCTCTGGCCAAATCTCGCCTCGTGTGTGTGAGTGTGTTCTCCGTATTACACTAACTATTGTGTTTTATTTGGTGGGGGTTAGTGGGACCACCATTGTACCCTGGGTCGGCTGAGCGTACCTCAGCCGTCGACAAAACCCACCTCATAAATGGCGCCCGAGCAGGGACCTAGCTCTGTAGGCGCATGGTGCCAAAACCTGAACAAGCACCAACACTGCGGAAGCGGGTTCACCGAACACACCACAACCAACAACTGACACACGGATGAGCGAAAACAACACCACGACGCTGAACGTCGACTCGCTGGGCTGGATATATCTTCTGAAGAAAGAGAGGTTAATTGAAGAGTGCAGACAACACCAGTTACCAGTGGAAGGAAGTACTGTCGCTGAGCTACGCAGCGCTCTGAGCAACTTCGTCAGAGCAAAGAGAACCAGAAAGTCGACCGAAAATCTCCTCAGCGAGCTAGAAATGGAGATCGCAGCCGAGGAGGCTAGCATAGCAAAATTGCTACCAGAATCACACCCAGCCATCAAACTGGGGGAATCCTTTCTACACCATTGAGGAGCGAAACCGGCAGTCCACAAAGGGGTCAGTATGAGCAACGCCGAAGTGATGAGCACCGTTCGTCGTTGGGACGTACACTACTCCGACGGCGACACCCTGCACGACTTTCTGGACACGATTGAGGAGCTGGCAGAATGCTACCAGCTCGTGCCAGAGCAACTCCTCCCAACTCTCCCCGAAGTTCTACGTGGCAAAGCACTCCAGTGGTTTCGCATCCGGAGGCAGCAGATGACCACTTGGGCCAGATTGCGTACCGAGGCAGAAAGATTTTTCCTGCCTAAGCGGCATGTAAGCCAGCTGGAAGACACCATTCACCAGCGCAAACAGCTGCATAGGGAAAAGGCCAAGGACTACATCCTCGCCGTCCAGACACTCATCCGGCAACACCCAACGATGTGCAACGAGGACCATCTGGAGCGCATCTACGACGGCCTGCGCGTCGAGTACCGACTCTTCGTAAAAATGAACGAATTCCATACCATCGAAGAGCTGATGGAGCTCACCGATGACTACGAATTACTGAAAAACGAGGAATCCAGGCAGAATCGACAGGCGGCGCATCGCTTATCCACCGTAGACCGCCAGTATGTTTGGAGGAACACCTGCTGGCGATGTAAGAAGCGCGGACATACACGCTTCCACTGTATCAGCGCGCGGCGGCTATTCTGTTCACGATGCGGACAGGATGGGATCTTCTCCAGGGATTGCTGGTGTCACAAGTCAACATCAGCAGCGCCGACGGCAACAACTTCACACACCGCCCCAGCTACATCACTGCAATTTGAGAATCGACGGCCGCTTCTACGCCGACGTCACCATCGAAGGCCTGAAGTTACGGGCGCTGGTGGACACAGGAGCTACACTGACGTACGTGGACGAGAGCACGCGCTTGCATTTGGAACGGCGGAACATCCGGTCCGTGCCCAATCAGCAGGACGCACAACTCGCGGATCAAACTTGAATCGCAAGCGCGCACGCCTACCCCGTCAGGATCGAATACAATGGTCGGTGCACTCACACATCGGTTGCAGTGATTCCCAACCTGGCGGAGCGGATAATATTAGGAATGGACTTCATAGCAAAACGAGGCATTGTCATCACATTGGATGGCCAGCAACTGGCTCCGGCTTCACCAGCAAAGGTAGGGGCGACACCCGCTCTGTGCGGTCTAGCGGAGAGAGCGCACCTCAACGAGAAGCAGAACCAGGAGCTAGAAAATTCCCTGGAGCACCGCAAGACCATATCTTTAAAACGCATTGGACCGAGCACAGCCGCAGAGCACATAATCACGCTCCGGCACCACCAGCCACTGAAACAACGTTGTTGCCCGCGCAACCCCGCTATGCAGCTGGCAATAAATAACGAAGTAGATGAATTACTCGCTGATAGAAGGATTTGGCCAACAAATAGCGCCTACAGCGCAAGGAGAATGGCAACACGAAAACGCAACAAGCGACAACCAGCGCCGCCAGACGAACCGCGGCCAATATCCTCATGGCGACCGCCCCTTGATGTAACACCATCGCCTCGCAACAAACCACGTATACTAAACATTAAAATATTCCGCGATCTGCCGCTAGTACAACCCGATGCAAACGCCCAACACCAATTACTCGCCATGACGTGCAACCCCGCTGTCGCTAACACCACAACCGTTGACATCCACAACTCAGCAGGGAGCTGCAACCAACGGCCTCACCGTTAAGCACCCACAAGGAACCTCGCGCCGCTGGCGCTTCCTCTGGAAAGGGCAACGCGCCCGCGCGAGCACAAAAGGCCCGGACCATGCTTAAGTCGAATTCCAGAGTCAAAAGCTGTTCAAGTTTGAGAAGTAGAGGCCACCCCACTGTGTAACGGAGCGAACGAAGTTCTCACCTACTTCGTCATGGCCTTAGGACGGCAACTACCGCAGGATACTCAACAATAGTACAATTACATATACAACCATCTTTCTCTTGTTATTACTGTAAAGAATAATAATATTTAAATTTTATTATAACCGCATGTGTGAGCGGAGTAAATTGTATTGATTTATTTTGTTAGCATTCTTCCTTAAATACTATTTTACAATATATTTTACTTATCCATAATCATTGCTTAAATCTATGCTTGTTGTTAGTGAGTGTGTATATGTGTGTTTGCGGCAGAGGCCGGGCGTAAGCATATGTAAAGCAAAGCAGTGTTTGTTTAAATATGCATTCCGTCTTGTCAGCAGTTATACACATGTCGGTCTTGCGTATAGTGGTAATGAACTGAAGTGACAAAGAATGCCATCAAGGTCTTTTGATAATGATATTTGATATTTATTTGTGCGAGTTGAATTGTGAACTGATTTGGGTTAGTTTGCTTCGACTTGTTTGTTCTTTAAAAGTCACACTGCATACTACACACTACACCTCCCTTTTTAATAAGAATGTTCATATGACTGTAGTTTTATGGACATTCTTTTACAATATTGTTTTTGACTTTTATCAGTTTCTTTTTGTTTTCTTGTTTTTCCTTTTATTATTATTTCTTTAATTATTGTACTTTTTAAGTCTATTCTTATGAACTATTTGGTTTTTATTGGTTTTATTGTCTATTATTTGTACATTTCCTCTTAAAAGTATATCTCTTATGGTAAATGGACCTTTATACTGAGGTTCTAACTTATGTCCTGATTCATTTTTTAATAAAACTAAATCTCCTATTTTAAAATTATAGGGTATAGTATTTCTATCATAAGCTAATTTTTGTTTTTCTTTTTGTTTATTTATTAAGTGTTGGGCCCTTACACTAGCTACTTCTAATCTAAATTTAGCTTCCTTAGCGTAATCATCTACATTATATAATGGGGTAATTCTATCTATCTCTCTAAATTGTTCGAAACTATTAGGTATTTTAGCAAATATTAATTCATATGGGCAGTAGTTATGTACTGTTGATGGTGTCGTGTTGAAACAGTATGTGAAATATTTAAGCCATTCATCCCAGTCGGTTTTATCTATTGATATGTAGGAGCGAACATATTCATTGAATGTTCTGTGACTCCTTTCTATAGTACCGAGGGTTTGGTGATGATGTGCTGTAGAAGTTATTTTTTCTATTTTGAGCAATTCACATAATTCCGTAAGTATCGCATTTTTGTATTCTGTTCCCATGTCCGAAATGAACGTCTTCATTGGACCATAAACGAGAATAAAATGTTCAAATATAGCTTTTGCGATTGTTTTTGCGTATTTGTCTTGTATAGGTATTGTTACTAGGTACTTTGTCAAGTCACATATTATAGTGATTGCATATTCATTTCCGTTAATCGATTTTGGAAATGGACCGATGGTATCAACGAATACCGTATCGAAAGCTTGTACCGGTGTCTTTGTAATAGTCATTGGATTTTTCAGGTGTTTTAATGTTTTTGTAGTTTGACACTTATGGCATGACTTTACGTATTTTTTAATATCTTTAGTCATGTTTTTCCAATAGTAGTATTTTTTTATTTTTTCGGTGGTTCTATAAATTCCGCAGTGACCTCCTTCAATTGGGTCATCATGATATCTTTTTAAGATATTTTTAATTTTAGCATTGTCATCAATTTGGATCACCTTGTTCAGTAGCGCTACTTTTACTTGATTTAATATTTCATTGCCCTTATTTTTAAAATCAATAATCGAGATAAATTCGAAAATCTTCTCGTTTGGTGCCAATTGTAGTCTATCAATTTTGTATTTACCGGCCACTTCATCGAGCCTTGAGAAAAATTGACCTAAGTCAAATTTCTCATTAGTAAATAAATCATTGATATATATATACGCAATTATCGATTTACCTCTTTTGATGTAACATCTTTCAGGGGTAATCTTTAATTTACAATATTTCCTGACGTCAGTGTTATTTAAAGGAACGTATATATTGGGCTTATTATATATTTGATGATGCTTATTTAATTTACTACCTGTGCATGCTGTGTCTTTTTTATGTGTCATTGAACGTGTTGTTATTCTGAGTACTTTAGCTACTGACTCAGTCATTTCTTTTAGATTGTCTATTGTTATTCGCGATAAAGCATCCGCGATATAATTATCTTTGCCCCTAAGATATTCAACTGTGAATTCATATTCCTCTAGATCAAGTCTCATTCTAGTCAATTTAGAACTAGGATTTCTCATTGAAAATAAGTATGTTAGTGGTCTGTGATCCGTACGGACAAGAAATTGTTTACCGTATATGTATGGCCTAAAGTGTGTAATAGCCCAGTGAATTGCTGTTAATTCTTGTTCAATGGTGGATTTATTGCTTTCTCCTTTTGTGAAGGATTTGGATGCATATGCAACTGGTAGGTGTTTTCCTTCGTGCTCTTGAGTTAAAACTGCCCCACAAGCATACTTGCTTGCGTCTGTAGTTATACAAAACTCTTTCCCGAAGTCAGGGTATTGCAGTAATGTTGGGCTTATTAATGCTTTCTTCAAATAATTAAATGCTTTTTCACAATCTTCAGTCCATTCGAACTGTACATTTTTTTTTGTTAGTCTCGTAATGTGTCTAGAATGGTGCGAAAAGTTTTTGATAAACCTTCGATAGTAATTGCAAAAGGCTACGAATCTTCGTGCGCCATCTGCGTCAGTAGGTTGTGGATAATTCTTGATTACTGAATATTTACTATCGTCTGGTAGTATCCCTTTATCAGTACACTTATGTCCTAGATATGTTACTTCCGTTTTAAAAAATGAACATTTTTCGGGGTGTAGTTTGAGATTGTGTTTTCTACATAATTCAAAGACATTAGTTAAATTTGAAAGCATGTGCTTCTCAGAGCATCCTAATACGACTAAATCGTCCATATATAAGAAAGCTTGATCTGGTTTTAAACCACTGAAAGCAAATGTCATCATTCTTTGGAATGAGTTAGGTGCTATTTTTAGTCCATATGGAAGTCTAGTGAATCTATATGATCCATTGTACGTTGAAAATGACGTAAGATTTCTAGATTTATCTTCCAGTTCTATTTGGTGGAATCCAGACATTAAATCTAAGCAAGAGAAATATTTTGCTCTGCCAAGTTGATCTAGGATGTCGTCTATTCTTGGCAGTGGAAACTTGTCTGCGACGAGTTTTTTATTCAGTTGTCTGTAATCTATTACTAGTCTCCATCTTTTTTCTTTAGAGCCTGGTAGTGGCTTCTTTGGTACTAGTAAGATTGGACTGTTGTACTCGGAGTGTGATGGTTCGACTATTCCATCGTCTATCAATTTTTTCACTTGATTGTCAATCTCATCTTTGTGAGTATGCGGTACTCTATAGTTCTTAATATATACGGGTGTATTATCTTTAACTTGCAATTTTTGGCTATAGAAATTATTAGTTGTTATCGGTTCAGTTTCTAAACCAAAAATATCAGTGAATTTTGAACAAAGGTTTGTTAAGGTATTTTTAAATTGACTTGGAAATTGTTTATTTAATATGGTTAAGATTTCTGTTTTTCTACTGTTATTATTAACTTGGTTATTTGTGACAATTTCATAATCATTAATTTGTTCGGTTATGATTTTTGATTCCTCAAATTTTGCTGTGTGAAAATTTGTATTTAGAATGCGAATGAATGCTTTATTTGCTCTTACAAGAGTGCTAGCTATAAATACACCTGGATGAATTTCCTGTTTTGGTACAAGTATATCTTGACTTGTACTTTTAATTTTTATTTGGCGTATTACTTCTGATCTTGCTGGCAAGGTTAAGTATTCATTGCATGTATTTGCTATTGGTATTTCTATGTGTTGGTGAAAGTTAGGTGGACGTAGTACAAAGTAATCAAAATCTTCGTTGAAATCTAGAATACAATTGTATTTTCTGATAAAATCCATACCGATGATTCCATCACAAGGTATTGGGAAATCATCGTGCACGACGTGAAAGGTGTGCGGAACTAAGAAATTTTTGTACTTCAGATCGAAGTGTGTAGTTCCTATTGATTTTATTTTACCTTGTCCTATTCCACTTAATGATGTAATGATTTGTGTGTTTATTTGATCTTGTTTAAAGTGTGCAGTTTTTATTAGTGAAATATCTGCTCCTGTGTCTATTAATAATATTATTGTATTGTTAGTGTCATTTAATTGGACTTTTATAAAAATGCTCAAGTTAAGATTAAGATTATACACTTTTCTTTCTATTGACTTGATCTTAGGGGACTGTGAGAGTTTTCCGAATGTTCTTGGTTATTGTTAGCTATTCTAACATTATTAGTTCGACCATTTTCTTGTCGGTTATAATTGTTTCGGTTACGGTTTCCACGATAGTTGGAGTTGTTATCTCTATTACCATTATTGTTATTGTATCTTCTGTTGTTTTGTCGATTTCCTCCTCTGTAGTTTCCTCTGTTACCACCTCTGTAGCTTTCTCTACCATTTCCTCTGTTTCCATGGTAGGGTTTATTTGATCTTCCGAAGTGTAGGATAGTGTTGTGTTGTCCAGTTGCTTCGGTGCAACTTCCGACAAACTTTCCTATTGCTTCGTTCATGGAGTTGAATTGACCTGCCTCCATGATGAGTTTTACTCTATCTATGGTGCAATTTTTGGTCATTGCTTTTACTGCTACTTGGGTTGAGTATTTGGTGGCTTGACTACAGGGTATGCCGTCAGCGATGTATGCGCTTTCTAAGGATTTGGTCAGTGTTTCTATCTCATTGCAGTAAGTATTAGCGGATTTACCACTTTGTCTAATGTTAAAAATTTTTGCCGATATTACTTCAATGGTTTCGCCTTTTACACATGCTGTTAGTTTTGCTATGATAGACTGAATTGTCGTCTCACTGTCTAAGAGGTTTCTGCTATTGCCTTTTAGTTTAGTTTTTATTAAACTAACGGCTACTGATTCGTGGTTGCCTTTTAGTGTGTCTACTAAAGAAAGTGCATCTAAGAATGATCTTAGATTTTCTGGCTTTCCATCGAATTCAGGAATCAACCTGGTGGCAGTATTTATAAATTCTATATTTGTCTGTGCCATGTTGATTTCTTCCAGTCCTTCCTCTTCAGTAATATTATCTTCTATCATAAGTTGTTGTATATTAGGTGTTATAAGGATATTGATATCAATTTGTATTGGTTCTTCAATAGTGTGTGGAACTTCTTGCTGAATATTATGACGGTTAAGGGCTTTAACTAATAAATCCCTGAGTTCCCAAAATATTTTTAATGCTTGGTTCTTATGTGTTTGTGTAAATCTGTTTTTATTTATTGCTACTGTCTTTCTAACATCTTCTATTGAACTTATTATAATGCCTAAATGTTTTCTGATTGTGTCTTGCCCTATGCTACGGTTTTGTGTAATGCATTTATAAGATTTTTTTATTATTACTGCATTAGTTTCTATGGATTTTATTATTGTTTCCCATTTATCCATGGACATAAAATTATCAAGTGAATCTAGTTTCTGGTTCTTATTCTTTAAAATTTTTATTTTTTTTTTTTATTAATATTAAGAGGAGTTTTCTTTCTTATTTATACCTTATCTAGTTGGTTTGCCATACTTAGATATTTATTTTTTAATTTTTTATTGTGCATAGCGTATACATGTAGTGCTAAGTTTATAACGCTTACAATCGTAATTATGACTATACATATTTCTATTGTTTCTATATTAATTTTTTCTTCTGTTACTTCTACTTCATTTATTACGTTAGCGTTGGGCTTTTCTAATTTTGAGTCGGTATTGCCCATTCTAAAAAAAATTTTGTTAAGTTCAAAAAAATTTTAACTTAAATCAATTTTAATTAAAAATTTATATTTTTTTTTTCGTTAGTGAAAAAATTTTCATTTAAGTGAAATTTTATTTTTAAATTACATTTTTTTTTTTTGATTTTAAGATAAGATTTTTTTCTTTAAAAGAAATTTTATTTTTTATTTTTTTTTTATTATTTTTTTTTTCAATTCATTTGCTTATTATTAATTTACAATTTCAATTTGTTTTTCTTAAAAATTAGTTGCCCCGAGCGATTATCGCTTACTGGCCCTATGAGTGCGAATAGGGAGCACTTCATTAATACAATCTATGGGTTTTTTCTCTTATTGTGTTGTCCGTCCTGGTCTGGCGTCCAGGAATTGTTTGATGAGGAACGTTATTTCATCTATGCGTTCCCAGATTTGGCACGATCTTCCCCAGGGTGGTGCTGGTTCTGTGTTCAGCTCACGTTGGAGGATGGCTTTTTCCCTCTTTAGTTTTTGCGTGTAGCCTCCACGCCTCTTCCTTCTTGCTACTGGTGGGATTATTATTTCTTCCTTCTTTGGTTTTTGGTTTTTCTGTCGCCTCCGGTACTCCTCAATGGTCAATGGCTGGGGACCGGGCTTCCTTCCTGTCATCGCAACTGACGGACGCTTTGGCTGTCCCGTCAGGACTTTTGGTTTTAGGTGCTCTAATTTGAAGCACACTTTTCAGGATTTTAATTGAATTTTTATTGAAATTTCATTTTTTGGATTTTTATAATTTTTTGTAGATTTCTCTTTTTTTTTGAGTAGAGGCTCAAAATGAAGCCTCTTTTTAATTTTTAAAATTATTTTTTGGTGCTCTATAGTGCGAAGCACACTGGCAGGATCGCCATGTAAAGAATAATAATATTTAAATTTTATTATAACCGCATGTGTGAGCGGAGTAAATTGTATTGATTTATTTTGTCAGCATTCTTCCTTAAATACTATTTTACAATATATTTTACTTATCCATAATCATTGCTTAAATCTATGCTTGTTGTTAGTGAGTGTGTATATGTGTGTTTGCGGCAGAGGCCGGGCGTAAGCATATGTAAAGCAAAGCAGTGTTTGTTTAAATATGCATTCCGTCTTGTCAGCAGTTATACACATGTCGGTCTTGCGTATAGTGGTAATGAACTGAAGTGACAAAGAATGCCATCAAGGTCTTTTGATAATGATATTTGATATTTATTTGTGCGAGTTGAATTGTGAACTGATTTGGGTTAGTTTGCTTCGACTTGTTTGTTCTTTAAAAGTCACACTGCATACTACACACTACATTACACTACTACATTGTCAAAAAAAAAATCGTTTGATATTATACTGTTATATTATTATCAAAAAAAAACAAAAAAAAACTTAAGCTTAAGGAAAATTTGCAATGTACTATACAAAAGAATCCCTTAAACGTAAGAATTTGCTGTATAAACGAAATATAAATAACAAATAATATCTTAATAAAGCGAACCGCGAACACACACCGGCCGAGCCACCGTTCCGTACGATGGTAAAATTTACCTAGGCATTGCATAAGGTATTGCAGGCCTCCAGGCCAAAACTCTCGAATACTGCGACCCTTCGTCCGCCGAGGTAGGAGGGGGACTGTAACGTAGCATTCACTACGCTACAATATTTGCAGCCACAACCTACCACAAATCTATCCTACGTTGTAAATATGTATGAACATACGATATGCTTACCCACATACACCAGGCATGTACATACGATGTACATACATATGGGTAGAATATTCACAGCGCACATACACACACATACCAGCATGCGCTAAAAAAGGCAAAGCACAAGCAGGCATGCGCTAAAAATAGAATATGCAAAAGCAAAGCACAAGCAGGCATGCGCCCAAACACACGTGGGAAGTTCGTTGGGCACTTGCGCAAAAACTTTTAAAACTTTTTCAGCTCGTCTTACTTCGCAACCGATTATCAGTCTCCGTAGGTAAGGGAGCGCGTACGTCGTCTTTTGGCAGATGAGCGCAATCCTATCGCTTACGCAGAACGCCACATGGCCGAGGGGACTGTAGGAGGGGTCGTCACAGAGTGTAGATGCATCGTCACACTTTGTAGACGTTGTCGTTGCTATTTGCAACGATGTACTCCCCTCGTACAGGTCCCAAGGCCGTCGTGGAAGATCGCACTCAACCCGTGCCGCCAACCGTTCCGCACCTACATCGTTAGTGTGCAACTGCGAGGGGGGACACAGGTGTGTGCTTAGGACCCACTGATCAGTCTCCGTAGTCTCCTCATTGCAGGCCGCTAAAAGTCACCGTTATTGGAGGCCGCCGCCACTATCACCGTAAGTCACCACCAGCTGGGCCATTACAACCTCGCCTAGGCCAACCCCTCACTATCCTCCAGCCGCATCCGATAAATCGCCGGAATCCAGGAGCGCTGCTCTCTCCGTCCCCACAAGCTAGCGCCGCTGCCGCCGCCTTCGTTATTAGGGCCGCCACCGCCGTTGCCGCCTTGGGCCGAAGCCATCATCACGCCCCTCCCGTCAGCCGATAGCAGTAATCACCGCGATACAGGAGCGCTGCTCCCTCCGTCACCATAAGTTAGGGCCGCTACCGCCACCTTCGTTATTGAGACCGCCCCATCGTTACCGCCCCTGGAGAAAAAACTAGTTACCCGTCATCGTTATTGGGCCCGTTGCTGCCACTCGCCGCAGGCCAGGACCGCTATCATATCAAGGGGCGAATTCGTCACNACCGCCCCTGGAGAAAAAACTAGTTACCCGTCATCGTTATTGGGCCCGTTGCTGCCACTCGCCGCAGGCCAGGACCGCTATCATATCAAGGGGCGAATTCGTCACTAGGCAAGATTTTTTGCGCCAATCA
>NW_016165094.1:19366-28893 GCF_001687245.7 Rhagoletis zephyria | reverse complement strand
GTCAACTTTATTGTTTTCTGCTTAGATGTCCGTCCGCCACTTTTTTTTTTGGGTATGATCATGAATTTGACAACAACAGTAACAGCGACACTGCAGCACCGGAAGTTGCCATTTGAATTAAATAAATAGTAATGGCCGATGTTTGATTGTTGGCGCGTCAGCTGCAACATTACGCGCCTTTGAAGTCTTTTGTTCAGCGTCAAGAATTGAAGAAAGTGAGAACGTGCTTTGGATTATCGCGCAAGCATGATCGAAATATGTAGTAGAATGGATATTTTGGAAAGCCATTCCCTTGGTTTGAAAATTAATTCGTTAAATATTTTAATTTATGTTGTGTCAAAAGAAAAAGTTAAAAATTTAAATATGTACATAAAAATACAAAAAAAAGATAAAAAAAATAAGTGTGTGTAGTCCCAACGCGCTGAAGAAGTGAAACTTCATAGAAAAAGTTCCAGAAAGAATGAAGTTTACACTTTTTATCTTTATCTTTGTCTTTCGCTTCGTCTTTGTTTTAATAATAATTTTAACTTTAGTCGCAGTCTTAATTGAAATAATCATCTTAACGTTAATCTTAATTCTTAAGATAATCTCACACTCAATCTCCATCTTCCTGTTCCTCTTTACCGTCATCATTAATCTTCAGTCTTCATCTTAAGTTAATTTTTCGAGTTAATTTTTATCTTCGTCCTCAAGTACATGTTCGTGTTCGTCTTCGTCATCATCTCTATCTTCATCTTCGTTTTCATCTTTATCTTTATATTCGTTTTTGTCTTCATCTTCATCTGCCTCTTAGGCTTCATTTACAACCTCATCTTAATCTTTACCTTTATGTTCATCTTGAACATTTATTTTGGAATTGATTTCCATCATCCCTTGTCAAATTTGGTTTTGGAGACATACTATTGACAAGCTCGAAAAGCTACAAAATAATCAAAAACGAGTGAAAACACAACAGGGAGAAGGCCCGAAATTCTGAGACAGAAACTAAAAAAAAAAACAACGTTATCACTACCAAAGCTGACAAACGAAACACAAGCGTATTACTGAACGGAGAGGAGTACATTAAAAACACAAAAAACAAAAGAACTTATCAAACAAACCAGTTCTAATAAGATAGTAGAGGATCCCACTGAAAAATACCATGCCGCATAAAAGAGGCAATAGAGAAGGAAACCAAACACATATATTGACAATTGTGATTCCATCAGATCTTAAGGTCATAACAGGTGCCATTGTAATTCCTTATTCTGGAAAAGAAATCCTGGTTCTCTGTGACAATATCTTCTGTCTGCGGAATGAGCTTGAAAAAATGAAAATAAGAGTGGGAATACCAAATTTTCAAATTTTTACAACGACTTGTGTAGATCGAATCCGCAACTTATTTCCTATCATAAAAACACGCAAATTCGTTCCAAAATAAATCATCTTACCACCCTGTCGGAAAAATCAACCAACCAACCAAAATATTTACCTTAACCACCGGTATCTTAATCATTACTTAATGACACTTATTGGTAAGGACCTTCTCAAATTTTGATTATTTTGATCTCATCGGCTCACCAGTTACGAGTATGAAGACTTGTGCGACTTGATGTGAAAGATCATTTGCAACCCTTCTTGGGATGCACTGATCATAGCAACTGCTATACGAGGGTAAACTAGAACTTGTGCGAGCCGTAAAGTCCCCAGTTTTTGCCAAATGCCTTTGCGTAGGTATACTTTGTATGCTGTTAGAGTTTGTTTTGCTTAGTTAGTTAGAGACAGTTTTTTCCTTACAGTAAGTATTTTTAACAACATATCGACAGCTGAGTGGAAGATCGAACAATCTCGGCAGTTGGTTCTAAAACAACCTAACGCAGCAATTTTTTTCAAGAACGCCCTATCTTAATAAAAATTCAATATATCGGCAGCTGAGATAGGTCGTTTTTCAATTAAGTTTCAAGTTATGGAGTAGCGCATTCTTGCCGTCGATATATTTTAGAAAATACTTTTTAACAACCTATGTTGCCAATACTTCTGACCAAACTCGCGTTCATTTTTCATTTGATTTGAAAGTCAAAGCAATCTAAAATTGTATACTTCCAAAATTTATTTAATTAATAAAAGCGCGCACAAAGTTAATGAAACGCGCGTGACTCTTATCACTTGCAGGAGGAGGCAATCCAGTAACAACAAACAATTTGCTTTCTTTCCAATTCAGTTTGTTCACAGCAGAAAGAATTGAAAGTAAAATGAAACAAAAAAAAAACATATCCAGTAGCACCGTATGTATGTATGTCTATACATATTATCTATGCATTTATACTCGCACATTTACGGTTGAATTTATATAGGTAGGTACGTAAGCAAATGATATCGAGTGAATGAAACTAGTTTCGAATTACAGTCGTAAGCTCAACGAAAGTCATGTTTGAAATGTTTACGCCAGTTTAGCGCTCTAATGAAAGTCCAAAGACAATGCGGCGGCAGTCGTAGTGGCACACCCACCTACATACATAAATATACCACAACTGGCCGCTTTAAGATACAATCAGATGTCGCACTGACTGACAATGGTCGCTTTTCTTTTTTCTTCTTTTTTTCAGTTGCTCTTTTTATAAGTGTATTCATAACTGGCACACACCCATTTGCATTTAGATACCAATTACATGCGAACATTCCAAGATAAGGCTACCAAAAAAGCAATGGAAACAAAAAATACTACCTGCGCCCGCCCATTGATCCAAACTACTACTTTGGAAGCGATTTTTATGTGCTTTATTTAGCGCCGACAACGGTAGCCCTAATTTTGTTAAACACTCCCGAAAATATGTTCATATCTATTTCCTATCGTTTTAATAATGTTATGCGAGTTCATTCTCATTTGTGGGCATGCAAAAGGTGTTTTCGAAAGCATTCAATACACACATTTGTGATGGTAGCTGGGAGCACTGAGAAAAAAAACTTCAAATAATTTGGTGTATTTATTAATGTCTTTTGCCCACGCATACTTTTTTTTTTTGGGTGAATCATAAATTTCGGTGTAATAAATAACCTTTCTTTAATCAGAATTACTCATGAGCTGTTTGATAATATTTCAAAATATCCACTAGATTGTTTAGTTTTAAGAGCACCTTAGACCACTTCCGATTTGCCCGTGGCCAGAACGACTTCAATTTTTTTTTGACTGATAAGGATTTTACTCAGCGCTCGCTGAGCTGACTAGACGCCCACCTTTCCACCAGCGGACTAAATGAAGTCCCCATACCCGTATGTGTTTGTTAGATAGCGAAGTATTCCTCCTCCAACCCGCTACTTCTTTTAGGCGACTACCACCGCTTGGGGATCAGTGGCGGATACAGGGGGGGGGGGGGGGGGAGGCGTGATGGGGGCGAGGAGCACGTGTACAAATCCGTATTTGAAAATGACATCGATAATGTGTACAATCGATGATTGCCGGTCGATGTAAATCGGGGATAGATGTTGATCCTCCGATGTCATCACCGATGGAAAAATCGTTGATTCCTCATTATGGCATATCCCTACCTCCGCTTAGAAAACACTATACTGATTTGGTGACCCAAATTGAGGTTGATAGAGAGCATTTTACAGAGGACTTCTACTAAAATTGTATCCAAATGTAAATAAATTCACTGTTTATTGATTTCAAAGATTGTACTATATAAAACCTTTCCTTGAAGCAATATAACTTAAGGCCAGGATGAAACTAAAGATGCCCGGAATGCTCTTGGTTATAAGTAAACGTTTAGCCAACGCAGCGACTGCTTTCCACCTATAACGACGGGAATAATTTTAAGCATTGCGTTAATCGCAAGAGTAGGCGTGGTCCGACATGCCCCACCGATTTCAAATAAGGATACTGTTTGAGCTGTCTCCAACCGATTAAAAAGAAATCAATGCTCCTTTTGTTCTTTTACCTACGCGTTTCGGCATATGTCATGCCCATCGTCAGAGAGTTACTAGACAACAATCCCTCGTAGAATGCCTTAAGAAATCTTAGAACCCTATATTTTGGAACCTATGAAATATACTCTCCAGTTGTGAGCTCCAATATTATCTCTAAATTACTCGTATTTCGATTTATTTTTCATTGAAATGGTATTCTGTTCTAATATTAAAAATGCTGGCAACGCCTGTAATTCAAGTGTAGATATTATCTGAGAAATATATTTACATGCAAAAAAATTATCAAAACTTGTTGAAAATAAGAGCAGTTGTTCGACAAGTTTTTAATGTATAATTTCCAAAAGAAAAAAAGTGAAAAACATCGCTTCAAGAAGAAAAAATATTTTTTCGCAAAAAAATTCCAACATTGGCATTCACAATGCGACAATGAATGTTGTTTATAAATATTTTCATTACACACGCTTTTTTTGGTTTCTTTTCTGTCAAGCATGTTTTTGCTTCTGAATTCCATTTTTGACAAAAATCTTACAAGACAAAGCAGTAAACAGCAAAATGTTCTGTTCATAAAAAGCAATAACATGACAAGGCGCGTAATTAATTACCTACTGCTATTGTGCCTATCTACATACATACATATGAACATAAATAATTGATAGTTCGATAGGTTCGATAGTTCAGCAAAGTATTTAGTTGCATTGTGGCTGCTGTGCGACGACAGTCAGTAGTTAAACATTTTTTGAAAGTTGTCACACCGAAATTGGCCTATTGTGCCATGAAAAATAAAGTGTTAAAAATGTTGCTTTATAGTTGTTGGATTTTATGAGAGAGCTATGTATCTACATACATACATATAAATGTGTCGCTTGTCAATGCGAACAATGCTGAAAAAATACTTAGTGAATACACACTTTTGCTTTGTCTGCATACACGCGTACTGCAGTTTGTAATTTGCATAATTCGCAGAATTACCATACAAATGAATTAGTAATGGATGATTAATAAAATTTTGGTAATGAATGAAAATATTTACGCTGTCATTCATGTTTAATTAAACAAGCGTACATACATACATATTTATATGATCGATGATATGTATATATGTCAATGCATACGTAAAAAATCCATATATACACCCCACTTCACTTGAACAGGCCAACAACAATTTTTTTTGAATGAACGAATTGTTCTTTTAAATTTGCCTAGTTTAATGAAGATTTTGTATTTTAAGGCCCACTAAGTGCTGTCTAAAAATTAAGGTCTTTAGCGGAGTCCAACGTCGTTTCCAATTTCGAAAGCGAAGGATGGTGTTAATGCTAGTGTTTCCACTGCAAGTCGATTCAGAAAACCAAAAAAAAAACACCACTAAATGTTCAGCGGAAAGAAGCAAGACTACAGTTTTGAGAGGACTAAAGGAAAATGGTACTGGTTTCGGCAAAAAAAAAAATGTACTCTGTTGGCTTCTATTTCCATTACGTCTTGCAGCCCGTCCCAGCCAGCTAGGAAAGGTGTTTGACGTTCCGGAGCGCGATATGCTATTTTGGAATAAATGAGCTCCAGTGTTATAGCTCAGTTATGCATACTTTGCACTAAACTACATAGAATGTCATTGTTACGTAGAAATCAAAATCCAACAGACTTCTACATACATACATACCTATGTAATGATGTGCGTTGGGTAACCGCTTATACGCAAAGCTCATTTAACAGATTCCTTATGTGACAAATCTCATGCAATGCCAAGTATGCATAACTGAGCCTGTAAGCTACGAAAATTACAGCTTCTACATATATGAAGCCAGGATTATGGCGGACCTTTATGTAATGGGAAATTTACATATATATATATATATATATATACGGGTGGCTATATCGCAGAGTTAAGCGAAGCGCACATTAGCGCGATTCTGACGTTGCGATTCCGCAGAGTCAAAAATTACAACAAAGTTAAAACCAAACCAGAATGTTTCTAACCGGACTAAGGCTCACTTTCACCAAAACCTTGTTACGCTTTAATAATATTCAGTCCATAGAACAATACTTACCATATAACTTGATGTTGTTGTTGTTGTTGTTGTTGTTGGTTTTGTTGGTTGTAATGTCAGCTTTTGTAGCGGCACGTTGTATGACATGATTTCCTATTTGTGCAAATGTGTTCTTTCGTTGAATAATTGCCTCTTATGAGTTAAATTGAATTGAATTAATTTCTAATTATAAACCAAATGCGCACAAATTGTAACAAATTCGTTTTAAAATGCACACATTCACACACGTGCTATTGGTCTCAGTAATTATTGCGTACAAATCTACATACACTTGTATACACTACATATGTACATATATAGTGCTTATCATATAACACACTCTTATATTGATATTTTTGCAGTATTTATTTTTTTATTGCTGATTAAATTCAATATATATATATTTTTAAAATGGCAAAATCCGTATAAACCTAAGTTTCGAACTTTGTGCAATATTAAAAAAAAAAAAACAAAAAAAAAACAACAACAAACTTTGGTTAAATTTTCGAGCCTTTTATTAGATTTCTTGAAATTTTTTTTTTTTTTGAGTAACTAGGACTTGCGGTTGATTTTTGGCAAATTTTTTCGTTTATGTTCGAAAATTTTATTATATGGAAAAATTAGAAACATCATCAACAAAAACAAAAAAATTCCAAAAAACCAACAGCAAGTTTGCACTTTATTTTATTAGCTGCATACTCAAAATATTTCTAAGAAATCTAATTAAAAAGCTCGAAATTATTACGAAATTTTGTTGATTTTTTTTTTTTAATATTGCATAAAGCATAAACTATATTTTTATAAAAAAAAAAATAAAATTAAAAAATAAATAGTCAATATTTGAATGTCGTATAGTTATGTTAAGCACTATATGTATGTAACTACATATGCGAGAATATAAATAGGAACCTTAGGTCAGGAAGGAAATGCCTACGCAAATTAGTCGTTTGCTATGCGAATTCGTATAATCTATCATTAAGCATTGTATTGCACTGCGTGCATTGCAAACCATATTTATGTATGTTTGCATATGTAAATATTTGTATATTTAAGAGTAAGCAACAAAAAACAAAGCACTGCAAAATTCGTATAAATTTCACTCGATCACATTCACCGGCCAAGCGATCGTTGACGCCGCACACTTTCTTCGATTGAACTTCACGTTGTTACTAATCGACAATTTGTATGACAACTGGGTGTTGGACACAAAATACATAAAGCGTTGTTTACAATGAGCATTGATAGATACATTTAAATGTATGTATGTATGTACATGTCGCTATTGTAAATCATATGCAATAATAGCGAATAAATCATAAACAAATTTATTTTACAAACATAAAGGGATGTACATATGTATAAGCCAATATTATCTACATACATATGTACATATTCATGTTCGTTTGTAATGATATTTACTTACATGCATACATATGTATGTATGTATATTGCAAAGTATCATTAAAATAGCGCTTACACAGTAATTTTTGAAATTCATTCACAAGTAAATATTACAACAAAAAGTATGTTTTGGCTTAAATTGGAGTTGTTTTATTTGAGGTTCTTAATTTTTTTTAATTTCCTTTGGTCACTTAAAATTGTGCTCCAGTTGCAAAAGAGTGTTTTCTTTATTAAATGTGTCGCTACACTTTTCACCATGAAAAGGTATAATGTGTTTCACTTGAATATTTATATTTTATATTTGTAATTATTTTCATGGGTAAAACTTCGTTTAAATAATGAATAGTTTTAAAGATTTGGTGACTTAGCAAAAATGAGAAAATTTCTTGGCAAAGAAAGGATATAAATAAACCAACTAAAACATATCACTTTAATTGTAGTATTTAACACTAAATATTAATATTTGGTAATAATAAAAGATTGGCGCTTATGCAATATGTTAGTATTTGGCCGAGCGTCTCTTCCGACTTGTGGCGTGCGCCTTAATGTTGCCACACAAAGTTTTACGCCGACTCCGAACGGCGTTTGTATTTTCATGAGAAGCTGTTCATGGTTGAATACACTCGTAGGTTTATTATTGGGTACTACCTCCTTAAAGTAAAAGTATAGATAAAAGTCCTTCCGTAAACTGTTCCAGAGCACTTTCAAATAGTTCAAGGATATCCCGCTCGTTGCCACTTTTATTGCTGGAAGGAAATACTACCATTAATCAAATGAATTCTCTGACTCACAAACTTTTGCAAAACAACCAACTTCACACATTTTCATATAATTTAAGTCCGATAAATAGGACGACCGCTGTAAAAAAAAATCGTCCCCTTGTTATCCTCGTTTTTTAAGTTACTGTTGTTTGAAACGTCGCGCTCTTTTTTTGGCACATTCAAGCAATTTTTCGGAGAATAGCAGAAAAATGCTCTTTACAACTTTTTCCATTCATATTTTGTAATTTTTTAAACTTGAAGTTGGTTGTCCACTGTTCGAAAAAAACAAAATCACGATTCAGATCGCCATACTCTCTTCCCACCCAAACAAGTTTCTTCTTTGAAAAATCGTCAAAATAATTTTTAAATCCATTGGATGCATCAAAAAAGCAGTTTTTTGCTGGAAATATCACCAATTTCTAGAGTCATTCGTAATCTAAAATGTGGTAGCCTGAGCGCTACTTTTCTTATTTGACCGAATTCGCAACGGACCTTCTGTTTATTTCCGCTAGCCTTTTTGTTGTTGGGCCCATTTTATTTCTTATTCCATATGGTCGGATCTAGCTGTCTTTTTGCAATGTATGCAAATGCGTATACAATTTTTGTTATTGTAGCGGCTACAACAACCCCGCCCAGATCAGTTGGTATCTCAGTCGTTTCGTCAAGCTCAACTAACGGAAGCCCCAAGAAGAGTGCAGCCTCTATAGGGTCAGTCCACAGGGGCAAAGGCGTTAGTGGTGTAGGGTTTTCCAGGCATACGAAGAGATGTTTCATGTCCTGGGGTGTCTCTCCGCACGCTGGACACTTATTTGGCACATCTGCATCTAATCTGCTCAGGTACGAGTTTAACCTGCTGCAGTAGCCAGAGCGAAGTTGGACTATTTTGGTCCTAGTCTCCCGAGGCAGATAAAGCTCCGTCGCGTCGGCGTCAGGTGGTTGTGTTCCCAGAACGGCATTCACAGGTCTGGAGTCTACATAACTTGAGGTTGACTCCCTGTGAATGCCGCTCAGGTATGCTGGATTTCGTCCGTCAGTTCATATAGATGCCTTCTGACATGTCATGGCGAGGGCTCCTCTGCAAGCAAGTGTCTGTTCGGGTGTATACGCATATAACTCTTTTTTTGTATTTTCTGCAGCTAGAAGTGCCGGCCGCTGTGGTGTAGTGGTAAGCAGTGCGCGCTTCCACTCATCAGCACCTAGGTTCAAGCCCTGGTCAAAGCAACATCCCAAAAAATATAGAAAAATGTTTTTTCTTAACAGCGGTCGTCCCTCGGCAGGCAATGGCAAACCTTCGAGTATATTTCTGCCATGAAAAACAGCTTCTCATAAAAATACAATCGCAGTTCAGAGTCGGCGTAAAACTGTAGGTCCCTCCGCTTTGTTTGACAACATCAAGGCGCACGCCACAAGTCGGAGGAGAAGCTCGGCCAAACACTAA
>NW_016165094.1:0-15057 GCF_001687245.7 Rhagoletis zephyria | reverse complement strand
TCGATTGACGATTGATTGTCTTAAATAAGTAAACCTTTATTTTGATTTGATTTTCATGGTTGTATGCTGAGTGTTGCTGTTGCTGTTTTTTTTTTGTATATTAAGTACTTGTCCGCTTGTCAGTTTGTTTGTTTGCTTGTCTGTCAGCGTACATAGTTGTCCAACCACGTTTCAAGTTGCCGCCGCCGCCGCCACCGACATGTATGGTGTGGCGATAAGTAACGCCCCTCAGATAAGGTCACAAGCCTCAACAACGCAGCGGCTCACTGCGATGGAATGTCTTCTCGAGTATCGTCAAGTGTGGGTTTTTCTTTTAATGTTTTTTATCACGTACAAATGATTTGAATGCCCCATAGCCCTTCAACGTGCGCGCCTACTCGCAATTGGCGTTCGTTTTTGTTGAAAGAAATTATTAAATTTTCATATTTGATCAAGCGATAATGCGGTGAATCCATATTAACAGAAACACACAAAGCAAAAGAAAAAAAAAATACAAAATACAAAACATTATACAAATAATAAGCTTATATCTTATCACTTGAGAAGCGAATGAGGTAAATAATAATTTTACGAATATTTTTGGTCTGATTTAGAATTTCTAGACTGTAGATCGCCAAAAAAATTAAGGATAAAAATGGTAATCCACCTTTTTCGAAAGCAGCTATTCTGATCTTCTCCTAGGGAAGTAAATTAGACAGACTACAGACAATAGAAGAGCTTCAAATATGAACACTTCCTTTGCATTTGTCAGTCCCATATTTTTTTGTGTTCTGCACATGTTTCTGATACATGCAACGATTAAACTTTTTAATAGATGTCAAAATACCAACCGCAAGGACACACTATCCACGCGCTTGTGTCATCATCCTTGTCATTTCACCTTACAGCCTTTGGTCAAAAACACAAAAGAACACGGAAAGCCATGTTATCCCAACACATCGTTCTGCACACATTTAACTCATATATACTTGCATATGTATGTATGTATGTACATTAGACCGTACCACCTTACAAAAAAAAATAAATAAAATTGTTCGGCGTACACCCCTGTCTCTGAAATATTTTTGCAAGGTAGTTTCAAAAAGTTTTTTTTTTCGGTGGTTGAAATAATTAAAATTCTTAATTAGTAAAAGTTTAATGATTTGGAGGGCTTTAATTTACTAACATTAAGGTGGTAGGAACTGAGATCTGATAGGTAAGTACTAGAACGCGGTACTTGAGGTCAATAAACTTTCAAACAAAAAAAATCTTCTCCGCGAGACAAGAAAATCGATATATCATTCTTTAAGATTCGACTGTAAATGCCGAAGATATGACGAAAAATTTAAAAAGGCAATTCCTTGGTTCGTCAAAAAAAAAAAACATTTTTAGAATCAGAAGCGTACGACGAACTTTTATTTTTATGGTGCGATCTAATGTACATACCTACATACATACACACGTTCCATATTTGTGCATGTGAGTGAATGTGTAATGAACTTTTTCGACAATTTAGTGATGAACAAATGCCCGAAATTTGAGATTTTAAATAGAATGTCACAAAATGGCATTGGCCACAGCCAAACACACGCTGCTGAAGTCAAGTGGTAAAGGCGCTCGGAGTTTTGCGGTCAGGGGCGCCATACTACATTGTACCTGCTGCTTTTGTGGTTAGTGGCACCGGCTAGTTGAGCTTTTGACATTGTCACATCCACAAGCCCGCAGACCCGCCGATCCCTCGTAGTTGCCTCGCTTGCTGACTTGTTTTTGTTGTCATTCATGTTGGCGTCATGTCATTAGTTGACTTGCATTGTGTGATTTACCGCTGTTTTCTACGCTTCAAACGACCCAAAATGTTCGACATGGTTTTTGTGTGTGGATTTGGCTGCTGTCCGCTGCCCGTTGTCCGCTTTTCCACGACGCTCATTGCCGTCCCAAGCTCCAAATAAGGTTTCTATACATATGTACCCATACATATGTATGTACATATATGTATTTATAGTATTAAGTTCTAAAACATATCCAGTTGACTTACGTATTTAGATAATTTGTTAGTAGCTGTGTGAGTGTGCGTGTGTGCTGAATGAGGTTCGGGTGTTTTGATAGTTGGTTTTTGTGACTAATTTGTAACCTGACCATTGGTTGTCCAGCTCAAAGCCACAAAAAATAAATTTCCACTTACTTATTATTAATATGTTCGTCATGCAAATATGCTGGTTTTGAGTTAATGAAATAAGGTTTGTAAAGTGGTAGTTCGCAACTTGTTTGTTTTTTTTGTTTTTTTTACGGTATGACTAACTTCAGCTGGGAAAGTGAGTGGAAGTTTCGACAAAAATTGTTGGCTTTATTAACAAAATTAAAGATAAGGAACAAAAATGAAAACAATGAGAAATACATAAGAATTAGAGTAACTGAAAGGGTAAGAACATAAAAAAAAATTTCGATAAGAGTCGAAATAAATTCAGTCATAAAAAATTTTGTTATCGAAAGTTATCAAGAGTTACCGAAATTTATCGAATCAGCGAAGTTTAATACGTTTTTCTTTCAGTCGAAAATTATCGAGCTATCCATATTTATTGAGTTATCGCTACGTATCGAATTATTCAAATTGATCAATGTTCATTGAGTTGTCGAAATTTATGGAGAGTTATCTATAAAATCTATAAAAATTTATGGGATTATCGAAATTTTGTCAAGGTATAGATATTTATTGAATTACCATTATTTTTACAGTTAACGAAATTTATCGAGTTATCGTAATATATGGCGTTCTTTGAACTTATCGAGTTATCGGTGTTTATTGATTTGCTGAAAATTGTCGATCTATCGAATCGAAGTTTTGGGAGTTTTCAAAATATGTATATCGAGTTATCGAAATTTCAAGGTTTGTCGTTTTTGTATTCAAAATTTCAATATATAATCGCTGTATATCGAATTATATCGTGCTTGGTGTAAGGGGTTCTAGAAATTTGCTGATAGCTTTTGAAAAATATGAAGTTATCAAAATTCAACGAGTTATCGAAATTTATAGAGGTATGCAAAGTTTATCAAATTATCGGATTATATGGAGATATATTTTCGTTTTTGAGTTACAGAAACTTATCGAGCCTTTGAAATGCCAAATTATCGAAATTTATCGAAATTAGTCGCATTATCGAATTTTGTAGAGTTAACGCATTTTAGTGTTTCTAAGATTCATTTGAATTATCGATACGTATCAAATGTCGAAATTTATCAACAAACTGGAAAGTATCGGGTCAATTCCAGGTCCTCCGAACGTCCTCCAAAGACCTACAAAAATGTGAAAAATTGTAGTCACGGTTTAGTTCCAAAGCAGGAGATTTTCCGTTAAATAAGTTTGTACCTTATAAGTTAAATGAAGTGCTAAGTAGGAAAACATCGCCGAGGATCTTAAAAAAAAACTAGAAAAACGGTCGAATTTCGACACTAACTGGCACTCCTAGCAATAATGAATAGCGGGCTGACGGGTTGTCAGCAGATCGCAGGATTAGCCATCTGGGCCTAGGATATATGCAAGAGCGTATTTTGTGAAATGCTAAAGCCCACCGTCAACGAACTTATTGGGCCTTACCGGTGTGGCTTTAGACCAAGTATACCCACTCTAGACCGGGTATTCACAATGCGGCAAATTCTTTAAATAGCCCAAGAGAAGAGGATCGACAACCACCAATATCTAAACTTTTGTAGGTGACTTAAAATGTGAAGTACAGTTCATTGCAGATCTGTTGGCCCAGAGGCTTTCAATTTGTCTAGAAAACTGTAATAACGAAAAGGGTGTTCAGTTTATTAATGTAAGTCGAATCACATGGACAAACGTACTTTGAATTATTCTTCCATTATTAATTTTATCTTTGTGTCAAACCATAGAATATTCTGCCAAGCCAATAGCTTAAGTTCGTGCCTTTGTAAAGCTCTGCTGCATACATTTCAATTATTATTATTTTTCTTATCTTCCAGCACGTGCCTTATCCAATATGTTATCCAATATTTCCACAAAAAATTCCTTCGTATTAGTTGGCTATTTAATATCGCAACGGATGTTGATAACTATTAATTGAATTATGTAAATTCTTAATCAAAATCTTCAACACTTTGCACCTAGTCCAGTGCAATGCACATCCCGTGTACGTTAGCCTCGAGTTCGACATCCGTTTTTTGTTTGTCGATATTAAAATCGAGCCGCCGCTGATAAGTTGGCGCCTGGTTGCATTTAATCTGAAAAATAAGTAACTAATACATATGTACATATGTAGTTATTTCTACTGTTAAATTCATGCTTTATCAACAAATATGTAGTTTCGGCGCCTCTTCTAATTTTCACAATAATTAAGTTATCATATATATTATTCGGGTTAATCAATTAATTGGATATGTGAATGAATATGTATGTACAAACTGAAGGCAATGGCGAAACAGATTAATATTATGCAACACATATTAATTTTAATACTTATTGTAGAATTATGACTCTTATCATATTCGCAAGTTGAAAAAAAAGTTTTTTATGTCGAGCCCTATTTTCGATTTCATCGTGAGCGACAAAACGCAAATTTTACAGGAGAATCTTATTTTCATTTTTTTATTAAACATAAGTTATATGTATATACACTGCCACTCAGTAGAATAAAGTCAGAATATTTTCAACTTTAACTGATTGGTTCATCTACTAGACTGTACACAAACTTTGTTTGTAATATTTTTTTTGACGTTTTTTAAAGCAATCAGAAAATAAGTAAAAATTTAATTCTTCACCATAATAGGTTCAGTTCAAAAACTTTCCTATAAGGGAGATTTATGGCAAGTCTCGAAATCAAGTGTTATATTTCTCGACTCGTCGTGTGTTTTAAACTCAATTATAAGAAAATTCTTGCTAAATGAAAACTTTTGATACAGAAATTAAAAGCAAAAATGTTTTTAAAAACAGGTGGAATCTTATAAGAAATTTGGAAAGATAATTTCGAAAGTGTGCGTTAGGGTGGCCCAAATAAACTATATCGAAAAAATACACTCTTTTTTTCTTTACATCAAAAAATATTTATAAGTCGCTCAAAGTTTCCAATATATTTAGGTACATGTATGGGGAAAAAACAATTTTTCGTAGAAATTGTATAGAATCCTTGAAAATCGATATTTTTAAATCGAGAAACTCTGTTTCTCTTCAGGAGACTTTAAGGAATAATACCCAATGCTTTATATAACAATTTTTAAATATGAAATATTTTTTTGATGCATTCATATGTTGGCGCTAGAGATGACTTTGTACAAAAAAATATGTTTGAGTAATATCCGAAGTAAGGATATATAAATAAAAAACACGATATTTTACTGAAAAGTTCATTGCGCCTACGTCATGGGACTTATATCAAATAGTAAAAGAAAACTAAAAAGGCGTGCCTAGGGCTTTGACCGAGCAATGCATTTTAAACTGTAGCAAAATTGTTCCTGAAATGTCAGTTAGGCTACATTGGCACACAAGGCCTTATACCTATTCACCTCGTTTTCTGGAAGGAAGTCATCACTAAAACATGTCGACAGCTTAGATGCAATGCCTTTTGTCCGCAAATTTTACAAAAATTAGCTTTTGATATAAAAATCCAGCGAAGACTTCACTCTCATTGATGATGTTACTGCTAATCTTATACGTAAATAGGTTCTTAGCAGATAGGAATACCTCCTGAATATATCTACCTAAGACTTCGATATTTTGCTTTTTTTTAATACTCCAAGTTTCCAATCGATAACATTTCTTTAATAAATTAATTAGTTTTTAAACCTTTTTTTATACTCACGGCAAAGATAAAAGCCAGTATATACTAAAACTCCTATTTCCTCAATATGAAATTTGAGTTTATAAAACGAATCCGATTGGTTCCTTCACGCCACAATTTTCCGGCATCTACGATTAGACGTACACCTTTTCAAGCAGAAACAGCGAATAAAGCAAATGCTAAAAATTCAAATAAAATACAGATAAATGCCGAGAATGCATTGCTTTAAAACCGAAGAGAATCAAACAAAGAGCGCATACGTGAGAAAGTTTATGAAGAGAGTATGAGCATGCGCAAACAAAGCAAAAATTAAATTAATTCGCCTGCATTTGTAGTGGTGTCAAATTTCCCCTGCGCACTAACACCATTACAGGTACTCATACTACTGCCCGCTTACGAAAGTATCTCGCAGATAAATCAAAGTCGTTAGAAAGTTGCTTGCCGCTTCAAGTGAGTGCGAGAGAGCAAGAGTTTACCATCGGAGCGAATATAGTTGCATCACTCACACATTACTTGGTAAAACAAGATCATCTGAAGTAAGCAGCCATTTTTGGTGCAGGCGTTCACTCTAGCCGCTATTCCACCACCACCACCACCACCACCATCACCCTCATCATCTTAACGGGTATCAGCTACCGCCAAATGCAAACAAAAACAACATGCATGCAAACACAGCAGCTAGCGACCGGTTGCCGCTTCGACACTATTTTGCTGCCTTGGCTGCTTTGACGCTACACTAAAAATATACTGGGAAATTTTTACCTTTGCTTGCTTTCGAAGGGTAATTTTGCTTTGTTAGTGTTCGGAAAGTTGGTATTTTTCAACGGCATCGCGCGAAAGTTTACAGTTATATGTACTTATTTCGATGGCATAGCTGAAGGGTGGCGTCGATTGGGGTTGCTTTCGTTTAATTTTAGGGGCTGCCTGTTGGTGCCGCCGTTGTGCAAAAGCTTGGCTTTGGCATTTGTTGTGCCTAGGCTATATTTTATGCTTTCCTCGTTCCGGTGTTAACCCTGGAATGCATGTGTGCATGTTTTATTCTTCAAAATACTGTTTGTGTAACCAATGGAATTTGAAATTTTGGTTTGTTAAACGGAAAATCGTTCCACAATACATCATACTCCTACCCTGTCGGAAACACAAACAACCAAAAAGAAATTAGTGTTTTGACTGTCGAATATTCGAAAAAAACATTCCCATCCAATGCATCCGCAGAGTTTTAAGGGTTCGCGTGGTCAACCGTCAAATGCAGAAATTCGCGGATCAGGACCGTTTTAATGGCGAAATTCCGGAGTTATCAAAGATACAAAGGTTTGCAAAAAAGGACATGATTGAAAGTCGTAAATATTCCCATACGGAAATGTTATCGGCCAGATGATCACTATTAATGGATAATCAGATATATAAATTATGTAAACCACATTTTTTATACAAAATATTTTGGTCGTTCTAAAAAATTTTAATTTTTGTGTCTAATTAGTAAATTCATGTTGGGTTAAAACTTCATTTTACATCAACTTAAAAGTCAACCATATGCCCTCCCTAAAAGCTTTCGTACAAATGTATGTATGTATGTATGTATGTATGTATGTACACCGCCCTACTATTGAAACTAGGCTGCGAAGCTTTTGTAAAATAGTTGTTGCCTGCAGTTAGCTTTTAGTAAGTTAGTTTACAGCAAAGCTTGCAAAGGAATCTAAGACAGCAAACTCCAATTAGTAAATATTAAAAAGCTTAGTAAGAGTTTTAAATTTTTAAAGGCACCTACCACTTATTCCAACGAAAGGGTTGCCAGATGCAAATACATTACTGGAAATATAAGCCAATGAAAAGCGCTGAAGGATATTTCAATGGGAAAATAATTTCTTAGGTTATACAATTTCATAGAAAAATTGATTTGAACCAGCTAATATCTTAGCAATAGTTAAAAAAAATTGCTAAGGTATGAGTTTTGAGTGCAAAAAGAAGAGTGCCTAACAGCTTTATGCTTTGAACTGCGAGCGGCCTTTAGAAATCACTTAGCTTCTTGAATATCGAGCTCTTGGTTGTGTCTGGTTACTAGCCAGAAAAACATACACGCCAGCTGCAGATTGCTTCTTCGACTTGTATTCATATGCATTTATACTAGGGTGTCACCAAAATTTTATTTAGCAAAATAATTTTTATCGATTGAGCTCAAGTAAGGTATGCAACAATTTTTATTGTTGTAGGGTGATTATAATCCCTGGCGAATTGAAATTGAAATTTATGCTAAAAACTTGTTCGCATATACATACATATGTAGAGTAATTCTACGATTTTATTTCTTCAAAATCCTATTTAGAGATACAAACTTTCAAAGGTCATTTTTTTGTATCTTATTTGATTTATATATCCATTTCATAGAAAATCCTTGACCAAACCCTATTCCTTTCTACTTTTAGGATCGAATAAAAACTTCTACGATCTAATAAAGAGGACACAATTGGCTGGGCCCATTTAAAAACTCAATCGCGGTTACAAGGAACCTCTTCCACTCGTAAGAGAAATTATGGACGCAAAACGAAAGTAATTTCTTAAAAGAGGACGACAGAAGAAAACTTCTGCTATGGCACAAAAACTCCACAACAAAGGTACACTTTTGGAGAAAGTCGAATTTCCTCACGAAACTGGAACGTCCCTTGCACGCCAGTATTAAGTTCACCACCCAGCGAACAGTATCTGATGAGATTGCTGTGGTTGGACATAGGACAAACCTGATTAACTGCGGTAGGAACAATAACTTATCTAAAGCAAATCCATCTTAAGCCACCTACCAAATCCGGCGTAACGATCGTCGTCTGGCTACCTCACAAATCAGGGAGGATCAGAAGGATTCGTAAATGTGCAGGAAGATATTTTTGAGAGAGTTTCATCATTTTGTTTTCGGACATCGAGGGAATACGAAGGCTGTGGTAACAAACGACCAGAATGTTGCCTTTTCATTTCCCTCTTCTTAGTATTTATGCGCAGAGGGTTCATTTTTCGGTAGAATCGAAAACGTCATTGGACCAAAATAAAGAAGAATTGCAGGGTTTTCAGCCAACTACTTAAGTACCTGCCATCGATATTGGCGATAGTAGTTGTGCAAGTGAAGCAGGGCGACCCAGTAGTCACCAAGTTGTGGAGTTTATGTTTGGGACACCCTTATGAAGGTATTAGAGCTTAATATCCTTTTATCCGGATTTTATCCCAGCCCTAGTACATATGTACAAAGTATTTATATATATACGCAAATATTATAGCCTCCTGGGAAAACAATTATTACAGATTTTTCATTTCAAGTAAGTGATATTATAGAGAAATACAGACATAGCGATAGATTAATTGTATTTGAAATTATTTGTTTTTTAATTTAATTAATTAATTTTTTTTCACTTATCTCTCCGATACCTTCACCGGCGCTGACTGCCAACGGCGGCAACTTCATACGCGTTTAGCGCCCATATTTCTTCAGCCATCTACATATGTATGTAAGTACACACCTATGTAGATATATATACATGCAGCGCCAACAAAATCAGAACAAATAAACGCGTTTGATGGCGGTGATAATAAGCAAAACCAACAAATACATTACATGGCAGACAATCACAAATAATGTCGCAACATCGATACTGTCACCAGCAATATATGTATGTATATATGAGTATACGTAAATACATATGTACATATGTACACACATATGTAAGTACATATATGCCTAGTTAGAATTTTGTGTACGTGCAATCGTTGTCACCAAGTCGTGGTTGCATCATTTGTTGAAGCCTTTGAAGCGAAGCGCCAGCATCAAGCCGAGCTACAAAACTTAGCCCTTTGCGTCTGCAGAGTGATTTTATCGATTTAAGCTGCAAACGTAGAGACATACCTTTGTACATATCATATATTAGGGTGCCTCGCCAAAAAAAAAATCGGTTTTCCAGCGAAATTATAAAATTATATTTAAAGACTTACGCCAAAACTTTTCCAAAAAATATTAAGATTTACGTGCGCTGGACCGATTAGAAAATACATACCACCAATAATCGTGTTGTTTATAAATAAAATTACTTTTTAAAAATATTTTTTTTTTCCAAAAATCACCTCAGATGGTAAGTAGAAGAGTTTAAGCTTAAAAGTCTGCATAAAAATATTAAAAAAATTGTATCAACTGAATCAAATTAAATGGATGTTTGGAGATTTGGAGATGTTTTCAAATCCATCCAGCTTACGCAAATCTAAATGCTTTTTGAAAAATTTTGCAGAATGTCTTAAAATACATTTCATAAAATTTTAAAATTTTGATGGAAAAATAGTACAGTTTTTTTTTTTTATATAGAGAGTGATGCACCTTAATATACAGTCATACATAAGCATTAATACTTATAAACAAATTGAAGCTGAAGCGAAATATCCGATTTTCGAATTGAACAAAAATTATAAAAAATAAATGCCACAGTTAAGCAAACGAACGACTCATTCATCTTCATTTCTGTAACGAAAGAAATATAGACGACTGCATTTGACTTAATTTGTTTGCGTGTGTTTTAATAAGTAAGTATGTGTATGTATATGTGTCCGTCCGTCTACAGCCATTTGTGTATTTATGCATTTCATCGCCGACTGTATCGATCCAGCCGCGGCTGGGTGATGAATCAATTTGAGAACATTTGGCGCGCAACGCTGCAACATTTCGATCAGATTTCGATTGCAACGCAAATGACGCGACGGCGCAGATTAGTGACCTAAAAATAAAGCGATGCCAAAATAAAAAAAAAGTGATGTAAAGAAGATTTATATCCAAGCGTTAGTTGCCAGCTAGTGATTTTTTCACATTTCGAAGAATTTTTTTCGATTACCACAATTTTCAACAGCCAATCGATCAAAGTGATTATGCAAAATCGGTTTTCGTTTTTTTTTTTTCACACAACTTTAGCACATATTTTTTGCTCGACATGATTTACTATCTAAACACGCCCATTGCGCCTGCAAATGACATCAAAGCCATTGAAGCCTTTAAAGTCAAATTTAAATTTAATTTACATGCTTGCTAAATATCTACCCGACCAGCAGTAACTCCTCAAAAAAGGGTAAACACTTCGTTCGCTCTGCGCCACTTTCACATTCCATGCGTATTTAATCGATAATTAAAGCTAATCCATCATGTTGCCAAATGTCAGTTGCACTCGCGAGCCAAATACATATCTAATATTGTTGCAAAAAAAAATATTAAAAACTAAATGCTTTTTTAAAATTTGCCTACCAGCAGCAAATGCACAAAAAAATTTTCTTCCATCAAAAGACACACAAAATCCTTGTTCATCTCACATCTGCATGTCAAATAAGAGATGTTCGTACAATGCATGCGCTCAAAGCAACCCCAAAAATTGTCCAACATCAGTGCGCAAGCAAGCAACCCTTAAGCCGAAGCAAATCTCAAACTCATCAGCTTTAAAGGACATTCAAATTTTAATCATTTGCGTTCGCATTGAAGGCGGTAAAACGCAAAATCTGCTATGCAGTTCATTGCGTTTTTGATAGATGTTTAAATGATGAATGATTGTTAAAGGGTCTAGGTAGTCGGGCAAGGGTACACAGTACATACATATATGTTCGCTTAGAATGCAATTTAATTACAAATTAAATATCTCATTAGGAGCTGAACATGAAGTATGTATTTGCTACCTACTTTACGGGAGGTGTACTAACCCCAAAGGCCGTTATGTAGATAGAGGCTTCAGGGAAAGAGCTTTAAGTGACCCGACTCCAATAATATTTTAATAACAAAATCTTTTCCGATGCCTGACCACGACTTGAACAATGATAATTCTATGGCGAATAATTAGCGAGGAATTAAAATAAGAGTTTTGCTTGCAGCCAAATCTAATAATAGACATGCCTCTCGGAGAATCGACCTTTCGAATCAGCTCTATGAGAAAATTACATAAAACAGGTACATATGTAATTACACTAGAGCAAAAACACAAAGTTGCTTGTATTTTGTTGTTGATTTTATTCTCTAAAATGTAAAAAACGGTAAACAGAATACCTGTCCATTCTTGCGATGTGTTCATCACTGGCGCAAAACTGCAAAGGAGAGAGGCAACTGTCGAAACCTTTTGGTATCGGCCCGAATCGACAAGAGGTTATAGTCCCAAATAAGAAGAAGAAGAAGAGACAAATGTAAACAAAAATTAATGTAGACTAAATGTACGAAAGAAAATTAAATTCGCTCTCCTGCTGCTGCTGTAAAATATTTTATTTAAATCTTTTTCACAAACACTAAATAGCAAAAATATTTTGGTGAGAATTGTAAAATTGTTAAAATTTTGTTATTTTCTTGGGGAAAGAAATAATATTTTGTATAAAGCGTGGGCAGTCTAATGTGTCCAAAAGTCGGAATTTTAATGCTCTCGCGCCCTGCGATTGCTCTATATCGAAAAAACGATACCCCGTTTTTTTTTGACAAAAAAAAATAGTTAGTGGTCGCTCAAAGCGCTCAAAGCTTTCCATGTATTTTTTTGTAGGAGAAAACCAAGTTTTCATAGAAATGATTTAAAATTCTTTAAAATCAATATTTTTCGACCAAAAAACTCTGTTTCTCTGCAGGAGATTCTCAATCATAAAACCAAATTCTTTATTTAACCATTTGCTGTTATTAACTATTTTTTTTATAGGACCCCTAAAACCCCCAAAAAATGCAATGGGAGACCCATTTGATATTTTGTTCTAGTGAGCTACTGGTAATCGTTTTTTTTTTAAATATTTGTATTTTTTTTTGGATTATGACACTATTGAAGTACATACATAAATGATATGTATGTATGAACGCATGTTTTTGCTTCCTTCTACGTTGTTATATTTAGTTTACAGTTTTTATTATAGATACTCGTAGCATTAAATTCAATTTTTATTACACATACTGAGTAATTGTTCCTCCAATAATAAGTACCAAAAATTTATTACATACCTATAACACCAGCTCATGACACCAGTTCACAACGTTTTCTTTTGTCCATTTGTGTGAATAATTGAAGCCATTCAATGGTCAAAATAATAAAAATATCGCAGCAACAACTGGCCTCTTCTGTTCACTATTTAGTTGGCCCTGTTTAGCGTACGTACCAAAGAAGTGCATAACTTGTAACAGACAAATCTACATGCATGGGTATGTAAACATAGGGACCACTTATCATTCGCAAACTGCGTTTACTTCCGGTTGTCCATTCTGCATAAATGATATTTATAAAAATCGTCCAAATGACCGTGAAATTCAACGACGTGTGCCCCACGACGCAGTGGCACAGTTGCGTCTCTTCCTGCCCCTCAACTGTAGTCCTCGCATTTTGGTTTGACATATTGTTGATAATTTGTTTGTAGCACTGCGGCTCGATTCGCTACTTCTGTTTTATTTATGAACTTGTCTACTGAAGTTACAAACATATTTGAATAAATGCAAAACGAACGCAAGGATGTTTGTTACCTATGTACACCTTCATCGATCTCTGCAATGAACATTTACATACATACATTGTTGTATCTTTCATTGAGTGGCATTTTTGTGTTTCTTCTATGTTTGTTATATTTTTTGTATTTAGTTTTATATTTATTAATTTGACAGTCGCGCCATTATTTGACCATTTCATTGTTTGACAGTTTTGTGGCATCCCGTTAAATTATTGCGTTCACCATTCAGCTGTGAGCCCTCTATATGTAGTTAGATATGTACTCGTATCTGCATATGGGTCAGTTTCGGGCATTGCTGCACTTTGCATAAATTATTCCACTTGGAAAAGGTAAAAAGTGAATTAAACTCACCTTTGTCAACTTATCGCTTACACAACTACAAACACGCATACATATGTATGCATGGTCCCACATAAGAATTCTTGCAATCAAACATTCGTTTCTTTGTGTTTACTATGCGCATGCGTACATTTCGTTAACACATGTTTTTGTTACTTTCGTTTTAGATAGTCAACTCTTAGGGCAGCTGCTGAAACAAATGTGGAGGAGCTAATACACACTTGGATAGCTTTTTGGTTTTGCATGTGGACATAAAGATATGTATATAAATTATTTGGAACGAAAAAAACAAATGTATCTGTCCTTGTTCACGCGAGTTGATGAAAGGAAATTTTAATTAGGCTCTCAATGAAAGAGATACTTTGTGGCAAATGTTAAAAGTCACGATTTTTTTTTTATTTATAGAAAAAAAAACCTTGGGGCGTATTCGTTACTGGGTCAAAAGTTTACAAATCCAAGGGTTTATATATAAAATCGAAATAATATACCCATCTCTATGGATATATATCGAGTCCTAACCGCCAAAATAACGTAAGCGACAAAATCTGGTTTTTGATGCAGAAATGTTCGTAGAGCATCTAGATGCAGGGCTCGATAGGGCTTGATATGTATGTACTTATATGATTTAGAAGAGAATGTCTTGGATTTTAAATCAGTGGTCGGCGCTTCATACCACAATTGTGAACAATCACTTCACGCGTATTCTTAGACCGCTTTCAGATAGGTCAAGTCTTGCTTACAATGATATGGAAAATTTTGATGAACATGAATTTCAATATTGACGTGGGTGAATCCAAATGAATTTTTTATTTTAGTTTTTATCACTCCATTTCTTACACGTTCATATCGTCACCTGAAATGCAAAAAGACGTAACAAAATGTGGCACTGAAATGAAAATACTCGTGAGTAATATTTTTTTTCATAAAACGTTGTGGGGAGTTGTAATTCGATGAAATCCATCATATCAATGAAAATTTGAATTTTGAATTTTTTATGAGTTACGTTTTTTTGCACTTCAGCGACGATGTTTGTTACGTCTTTTTGCATTCAGGTGGCGATATGTGTTAAATATATGTATTTATATGATTTTATTTAAACCCGATGCGTTAAAAATTCTTTAACTTCTCGAAATTTCCTACTGGGTTGCTCATGCGGAGTAGTTCTCTTGTGCTCGCGAACACATACGCGGTTTAACTTTTGCCGACTGCTGTTTTAAATCGTCATTGGCGATTTTGTCAAGAGGGAGCGATAAAACTGTTTTCTGAGCAAACCTTTTATTATTGAATCATTGTAAGTTCTAATTTAAATATCGCATACGATCTTTGAAAGTGACACAACTTAAAATTACACTTTCGTCCGGAAATGTGAAAAACTACCAAATTATAACAAAAATTTGCTGCAGCTTATGCTGAAAGGTTAATAAATGCTCTGTGTAAATTTTTAGCGCACAATTTCAAAAATGCCAAATTTTGAATTGTGTCACTT
>NW_016165093.1:0-28895 GCF_001687245.7 Rhagoletis zephyria | reverse complement strand
ATATGAACACATGTATGCATAATACGCGAAGACTTTTCGAAGTGAAACAACATTTAGAAAAAGTCCAATCCAAGAATAAAAGTAAAGGTGAGGACGTACATAGATAAAGAAAAGGATAAAGGCCAAGGTAAAAATAAACACAAAAAACAATGGTATAAAATAAAAATAAAAATAGGGCTTTCGCTTATATTCTCATTGAGTTCTTTTCACTTAGAAGTATGTAAATTTGTAAAATTTTGGAAAAACCCTTTTTTTTTAGTGTGTGATTTCGTTTTTGACTTGGATATGCTCTTAACCATACCACGTATTCTACGTTTAAATATAGCGGCTGTATCTCCGATACAGCCTGCAGACCAAGACGAAGGCGCTGGACTGTTCCTTTTTTTTTCTTTTTTTTGTAATCAAAACCATATACATACATAAATGAAAGTCTCAAAAAATATATAAAAATTTAAACAAAAAAATGTGTTTTAATTTTTTTCTTTAGTTTCCACTTCTATGATTTTGGCTATAGCAAAAAAAAATATTTTTTATTTATTAATTTGGAAATGCTAAGGAATTAAAAAAATAATCAAAATGTAAAGTATGTTTTGAGTCACTGTATATATACATATCTATGCTAATATGTTTATACGGAATTATTGCCGCACACGATTTCTGACCATTTCAGTTCAACAGTCAAACCATTAGAAGTTGCCGATTTACTACCTCAAATAAATTGTTTTCTTTAATTATGTTAATAGGAGCAATGTAAACTGAGAGAATAGAGCAAACAACTGGAACATTTTAGAAAAAAGCACTAAGATTAATACGTGAACAGGCAGCGTAACTTTCGTAAACAAAAAAGTGGTAATATTTAGGTAAAAAAAAAAACAACTGTTAATAAAAACACAGCCAACACATTTTCGTGTGCTTATTGTTTCTTGTCATATTTTCGTGATTTTATTATGAACATGTTAATTAAATCAGCGCAACTCAGACCACACACGCAGCGGTTGTTGCTATACGGTCGTTGTTGCTGAAGATGCCAGCAACTCTTCAACACCAACAACATTACTTGTTAACAGCTTTCATTTCTATGCGCAGACTAGTTCAAAGTTGGATTGGTTGTTGTTGCTTTCCATTAATGCCGCAATTATTATTTATTATTTTATATTATTTTTGTTGACTTTTCGCGAGCTGTTCGTGGTTTGTTTTGCTCAAAACTTGACAGCTTTACTAGTTTGGAAATAATGTGTTTGCTTGTGCGCAGATGGACTGCTTTATTTGGCTTATGTTAGTGTGCAGTGTTGGCCAGACTAAGATTGAAACACGATCTGATCCATCGCCGAATTCCTTATTATCAGAAATATATTTAGCAAGCTTCCGTTTAGCATTTATAACGCTTTAGAAAAATAATGTTTCTTCTCCAGTTCTGTGGAATCTAAGCGTCAACACGCTTTTATGTGAAACGGATTGAGGGTTGGGAAAGTAGTCGCTTACGACGATGTCATTGCAATCTCCTTTAAAAGAGCTAAAAGTTTCCGCAAACGCTATGCGAGCTGCTGCGGCAAACGCTTCGGGATGTATTCAGGTGGTCCACCAGCTGTGCGATAAGCGTCAGGTGGAAAATGCCTTCGTTTAGTCCACCCCGCTGAACGTCTTCTTGTCAACTCCTGCTACAAGAGCTAAATTTCTAGGCGTTATTTTAGATAAGAAGCTGAACTGGAAAGAGAATAAAGTTCAGCGTTTTGAGAAATATTCTGTAGCGCTCTTAAATTGCAAAAAGGCCGTAGGAAATAAATGGGGCCTAAACACCCGAATTGGTGGATGAATATTTTTAGAGTCGTATGGTGGCCTGCATTAGATAAAGAGTTTAACCTCAGGCTGCTCACCAAGGTGCAAATTTCCAGTAAGATCTGCTTAAGCGAAGCGCTCAAAACCGCGCCAAACGAAGGCTAGTTTAGATCTTCTGCCACTGGAATTGGCAGGGAAGCAGCTCTTCGCTTAAGACAGGTACTCCAATGGCCATCTGAAGCACAGGGGCGCTCTTGTATATTAAATAAAATGTTTGCTTTATTGCGAACAATACAGACCTTTGCACTTCGGTATCGGTTTCGGAAAGCAATTTTAGCAGAAAAGTCCCAAGCTGGAAGGACTGAAAATAAGATCTTAGTGCTCCATGCGATAGTATTGACGTCTATACAGATGGATCGAAACTCGACGATAAGATGGGAGCCGGAGCTTTTTCACGAAACCCTAATCTGAAATCACTTTAAGTTAAGAATTTGGAACTGAAATGCTGGGAAGAGGCCTATTTATTTTTAGTGATAGTCTGGTTCGAAGAAAGAACTTAACCTGACTTGGCCATAAGGACATAGAGGGAAACCGCATGGCAGATGTACTTGCAAGGCAAAGCACAATCAAGCAAATTCTTCCTGAAACAGAACGCATATCCTCTGTATAAAAACAAGCTGAAGAAAGGTGGAGTCCAAGTACGAATTGTCGAATTACCAGGCAGACGCGACTTAAATGAGATCGCAAGCGGTCACAAAGTGTCTAATTTCTCAGAAGAGAGAATATATCTAACGTTACGGGGGCTCTAGCCGAACTCTATTCGGGCACTTTGTAATAGGTACGCATGCAGAAAAGTTCGGCGTGCCTTTCCGAAGATGTTACAGAAGCTGTAAGGACTACGAAGAGGATGAAACGGTCTTACATCTACTGCGTAAATGCTCGGCACTGCTTGGAAGAAGGCTGCGGCATCTGGGCACTGACGCAAGATGCCTGATGAGTTTCATCAGTGACACGAAGTGGTTCAACAGCGAGGATACTCGAACGATGGTATACTATGGTAACATACCTAATTATGCCACTGAAGGTGGAGGCCACTACTTCCTACCTAACTAGAGATTTATTACAGATATATAAAAGACACCCTAAGACACATTTGAGGGATTCACAACGGTGTCGTAAGTGTCGTATTGTTGTATGTCGTAAACTTTAAAAGCTGAAATAAATGTCTAGATAACCTGAAACTACAACCAACTACTTTTTAACACTGCGAAAACTCATAATATGACTTTGATGGTACTTTGCGAATCCCCGTAATATATTTTTAGGAGTTAAAAGTTAATGTCATACAACAATACGACAGTTACTACACCGTTGTGAATACCCCAATTGTCTCATGTGTTGCTACACTCAATCAATCGATACTGAACATAGATATAAGAAATGTTAAACCGTAAACTACTTAAAAAAAGTCTTTTTAAGGAAAAATATAAAAGAAACATTCGCTCACACTCACACAACATAGTATCTCAGTGAAAATCGTAATTTATGCCCGCAGTCGTAAATTGTTCTGCAACATGTTGCGCTCATAAAATGAGCTGAGTTATTTCGGTCAGCAACAGTGCACGCCCACCATGCACACCTTGGAGTGCAATGTTTATATTTTCATGCGTTCCATATTTTTTATGTTTTCTCTTAATTATTTATTTCTTTTTTGCAGAACATTCATCAGTATTTCACCACTGTTGCCTACATACGTTTCTAGCAAAAGTGTAACACTAAGCACAGCGAAATGATTTATAGATTTACCTATAAAAATGGAGTGTTGCAACAATGTTGCCGAACTATTTATGGAATGAAGGTTGGCGTAAAGTGTTGCTAGAAGAGAAATATTTCTTTATACATACATATTATTTCGTAAGATTTGTTTTAATACCAGTTTTTCACTTCACCAAGCAATTCTTTCATTGCTCATTCTGTAAATATTTTGACATTAGCTGTAACAGCAAGATCGTTGTTAATTTTTTGTTCTTTTGGTTTTTGCTCTGCCCTCGATATCTGTATCTATGTATGTATAACAACCGCTACGCCCTGCTACAATTTCAGTTGCAAATTAAATTTATGACTTGCAGCCAGCAACACCCTGAAAATAATCACTAACAAATCCGCATGATTAATGATTTTTCATTAAAAATTCATAAACATAAATCACAAGGATCGACTGCACGTCAAATGTTGAGGCCAACACTTCAATAGTTCAATAGTCAAGCAGTCGTCAATGTCGCTAAAAAAAAGTACATACGTATATATACATACGTAAATCGGTTACCCCAGTTGCTGCATTTTTTTTGCATTTGAGGGTTGTCACAGAAATTTTCTTATTGTACAAATGTATCTTTCTTCAACCCGCTGAGGGATACTCTTCTTTGGTAAACTGTGCTGTCTGCCCTAACCTTTGTTTGCTTTTCAAATAAACAGCATATATGTAGTTTATCTTTGGCCTACTCAATGCATTGTTCCTACAGTGTGAAAATATTTAAAAACAAACAATAAGAAATGTATTTATTGTGCTGTTTAATGTTTGGCAAAACAACGTTACAAAGGGCTGGAAACGGTACAGTGGGGGGGATTTTTAAATAAATGATGAGTTGAGTTGCTTGAGTGGCAAGAATTTTGAAAATCTTCCACACAAGGACGCCGTAGAGAGCGGCGTGTTTAGCACAAGTTTAATACATATGTATATGATTTGGAAGAACATAAAGTCTATCCAAACTAACTCGGATGATGTTTATGCATTAGAAACTGTGAAGAAAATCTCATAGCGGTGTCTTTTTAAAGGCACGAAGGATACTGAATTTGACTAATGAAAACTGTACTCTGCAGAGTCTTGTTGTCTAACCTAGCAAGAGAGCACTGGTATTATTTTCAGAGAAAATAGATGCTTAGGGTCATAAATATAAATCTCTAGGGAAGTGTAGTGAGAAACTCAAAACGAGCTAATTCGGGCACTGAAAGTTTGCACAGTTTCAACACAAAAAATAAAGTAGGTTTAAAGAGACAAATTGACATTTCATAAAATTTTCTATTTATAAACCTTTTATTTTTTTAAGAATAAGGCCATAAGACTTTCGCCTTAATATTTCGGAGAAATGTTAAAAAAGATAGCTTTTTTAATAAACCAAATTTATTTAAAAAAAATGTTTTTCCCAAAAAATCATCGAAGAACGTAAAAAAGTTTATGCTTAAAATGTCTGCATACAAATTTTTAAAAATTTAACAACATAATCAATATAATGGGATTTTTTATGTTATTTTCAAATCAGGCCTTACCTGTGAACGATTTGGGTAAGCAATTCAGTTTTTTTCATCGCTTTGCCTTTGAAGATACTCTTTCGAATTCAGGACAAATTAAATTAAGTTCAAAATGTAATGCAGAAGTATCCAGGCGGCCATCGCCCCACAAATTAGTTAGCGTTTTTCCAACAAAATATACAGTTAATAGTTAGCACTAGTGTTCGCATAAACAGACTAGAGTCAGGTATAAGCTAACGTCACTTCATGTAGGGTTAGCACACAAACACACATCGAAATATCTTGTGGAAAATTTGCATGTAAATGAATTCGTAACCTTAAAAATGGATATTAATGAAATGGTAGATATATCTATTAAAATACAAAAAAAAATATTCCATTTATATTTTTAATTTAATTAAATATTTATTTTATTTTTCATTTTGCAATTCATTTATTATTATTTGATTAATTTTTATTTATGTGTTTGTGTTATTTCTATCTATTTCTTATTACTTTTGCTATTATTCATTTTTCTTTTATTTAATTTTTGTTATTTTACTATATTTAATTTGTATTTTATTTATCATGTTTTAATCAAACAATATTTTTTATATACTATTTTCATCAATTTATTAAAATTTTATTATTTAATTATTTTTTTTTGTTTTTTATTTTTTATTTTATTTGTATTTTATGAACTCTCGCAAAAGTCATTAATCATTCTTTGACTGATCAATTAAACTTTCGGCAAATCATTCAGCAGAATGCCAAAAATATTTAAATAGAAAATACAAAGAACTTACTGCATTTTTTGTTTTGCTTATTTTCAATAAGATACATATATACATCGCAAAAAATCAATGTTGCCGCCAACTTGCAACCCAACAACATGTCCAGGTGTGAATGAGAATGGCAAATGGATAATCAATGCCAATAGCTTGCAACATGTTGTCATGCGCACACAGCTAATGGCTATCAAATTAACAGAAATTGGTTGGGAGGCAAACAGAAAAAAAACAATCGATTGACAATTACATTGACAATCACTGAAAATGACCTCAACAACATGCGCAATCAGAATGATCAAAAAGCTACGATGAGATTTAAGATAGCAACTTAAAAATGTGCCAACATCAGCAATGAAATGTCATCCCGTAGCAGTAGAAAAAAAATTAAATTTTCGTTATATTCATAAGATTGCATGACACCTTGGAAGATTGTTAAAATCTGCAACGCTATGCGGTTGCAGCACTTGTTTGTTGTTAGAAAAAAGAAGCTAAAAATTAAAACAGAGGTGGTAAAAAAAAATTTGCGAAATGTCCTCCAAATGCTCAACATGTCACTTGAACTAATAGAATTTTTTGTGATGCTGTGGAGATTTAGGGGCTTTGATAGATTTCAAGCGTTTGCATTCAGTTACGGAGTATGATGCATCCTACATAAAGATCCATTTCCAGCGAAAGCTTAACTGCACTTAAAAGCTCAGGTTTGTTGAAAGAATTTAAAGATGAGGTGATTGGCAGGGTTTTTGATTGTTACTTTTTGGTTTTTAACTTTCGTTTGCTTGTACTTAAAATTTGCAATTATTCCCTTCGGGAGGAAATCTCCTTAAGAAAGGACGTTCTTCAAACAATTCCTGAAATAGAAAGTTTTTCAACGGTTTACTGAGATGCGGGCGATTTTTCACTCAGCCGTCGACATGGAGTCAGATTCGATACCTTTTTGGTGTAAAAATCGTATAAGGAATGCTATAGGTGCCTTCATATGTGTAATCTGCCGAAATTGGGCTCACTTAGAGGATTACTGCTCTTACTCTACGTTTATATTTTCTTCAAATGTCCAGAATAACAAACAAGCAGGCAGCGAGTGCGTGAACAGTAAAAATTACCACTGATCACAAAAAAATAAAAGGATTAAAAAAAGGAACCATAACAAATGCCTTAAAAAAAAAAAACAAGTAGAAAATAGCAACAGAGAATGATCAATCTTATGATGGCTTTGAAATGCTAGCGAAGCGCTTAACGCTCAACGCTTAACAAATGTATTTTGCAGCAGGAAGTGCTGCTTGCCGCTGACTGCGTCTATCGATGAGTGCGACAGTTCATGTGAACTCATAAAATTGTCGTAATAGCTGACAATGAGGTGCGGCACATACCGTTGACCAAACGGCAACCATATGTGCTGGTAACTAACTGATGTTGCTGCTGGCGGTCATAACACATGTATAGATCTTGCAACATATGCACAGCCAGCAATAGCCAATACTTGCTTTTGCTTGGTTGGTTAGAGCAGCCGCTTTGACCATTTTACCAATCTGAAAAGGTGCTGGGAGCGTAGCTGCCTCTGGAAGATACATACGTATGTATGTAATTCTTTTCTTTCACACACTGCTAGCTTGACACTGATTTTCACGCGCTCCCAAGCGTTGGTCAGTGGCACTTGACCGTCACACATTTAGGTGGCTTGAGAGCGGTGATAAATATGTGTGTGTTTGGGCTGTCGATGCATTTGCTGAATCGATTTTCGTTCAAAGCTATTTTGGTTAAGAGACAGCAATTTTGTAGGCTTCATAAAGAGCGAATCTGAGTTGGAATCAGGAATAACACGGAGCTTAGAAGGATATAAATACTGCTTACTTCTTCTTTATTTCAATTCCATTACTTGAAATTTTCACTTACCAACGATCGCATTTCAGATTTTATGATAGCAACTTTTCATGTGTGTCATAATTTTTTATTTTTTTTTTTGCAAAAAAAATTGGCTATTTTCAGCTTAATCCATTGAATCGCTCTGATAATCACCCTACCCACCTTCTACCGCACCTTCCACCTACATACATATGTATGCCAAATGCTGCAGTTGCACATATATGTTTATGTACATTAGGGTGGACCAAAAAAAAATTAAGGTCGGAATTTGCCCTAAGACTGTTCTGTACCAAAAAATATACCACTGGTTTTTATTTTGAAATCAAAATATATATAGACGTCGCTCAGAGCGCTAAAAATTTTCCATGTATTTTATATGGGGAAAAACAATTTTTCATAGAGAATTCATGAAAATCAATATGCTTTATACCATTTCCAAGAGAAGTGGTTTTTCCATATAAAAGACATGGAAATCTTTAAGCGTTTTGAGCTGCCTCTAAATATTTTTTGAATTCGAAGCAAGGAGGTGAGAGCCTTAAAATATGGGCTATAATTATTTCTCATGCATTTTTTGACCGTCCTAATGTACACATATGTATAAGTAGAGATGTAAATACATATATATTTAATAAAAATAATGCTGGCCTTCGCTACGCATCCGCTTCAATCGGTTACATCTTTTAAGTATTGGCCACAATTTACCACTCACTGCTCTTTGACTTTGACTTCATAGCAGCAGTAAACTTATAAATTCCTCGATATTTTAATTAAGTGGTTACAAGTCTTGTGCATTTGCACAAAATAGATCCGCAATACGAGAGTGGTTAGTAGTTGTTCTCATATTTTTTTATACTCACACATGTATATATTGCGTTTATAGGAGGTTGTGGCCTGTAGTACTATGCATAAGCATTAAAACCAACAAAGCGCTAAGAAATCAGCTGACCTGCAACCGGTTGATTTTGTTTTTCTGAATCTCGCTTATTTAGTTTAATATTTTTTTTTTTAATCGAGAATTAAGGCACCAGACGGTTGCGAGAATACAACTTTTCAATACATAACGAACTACTACGACCTCTTTATACATACATATTACCAGAACGGTATTAAGGCATCGGGAGTCTTTTGTTCGAAATGCAACTCTCAAAAATAGTTCCGAAGAAATCTTAATAGTGACTGCATTAAAGGTAGAGGAAACATGGACGTGCAGTCTCCATTTCTATATAGGGTAGGGCGATACGCTATGTAATTTTCGTAGGGTCAGCGGGCAGAAAATTCTCACTACAACAAGTGTTAATCATATTCGGAGTTATGAGCGCTTTCTTGCAAACAACTGACAGAGAAGGGCCTACAATGAGGCAGGCGTAGGCATTAGAGTAGTTGAAAGGGACCAGGAGGGAATCAATTACAAAGAAATAAAGAAAAGGAGACAGCCACACACATTAAAGTCCTTCTGCCTGAATCTTAATGACCCTCAGCGCGGGCATAGCACAAATTCAGTTCACCAGTACAGTGTCTACTGCTTGCGTTAGAGTTGAGTCGCATTGCTCAAAATTACCGCAAGTCCTACAAAAATAACCAATGCGAAATTTTTTAAATGGGTGCTTATATTGGAGATAAGCTAAGCCAAGGTAAAACAGCTAAGCGAAGAAAACCGTAAACCAGCATCTTATATAAGCCCTAATCGTTTGCCTCTGATCGAACCTATTGGCTTAGCTCCAATATAAAAGCACCGTTAATTATAGCATTGCTAATTTTGTTTGCAGAGTCTTCTAAAAGGATTCTCGCAAATGGTGGTATATTCCTGTGGGTAAAAGCTTATCAAACCTTAGTTAAAATGAGTCGTAAATCTACTATCTGCGGAAAACCGTGGATAAGTTTAAAGGCCCATAAGGCCAGCATCCGAAAATATTTCTCAGGTGAATTCTCTTAGCTTAAAATACCTAACCTTATTTTGACCAAACTTGAATGCAATACCGAATCTCTTCTACTTGTTAAGAAGGTACTATTAAGTATACCTATATTGTAGCACAAGTTATTAGCATAACCGGACATATCGATGTCTTGAGCTGTTACAATTTATTTCTGTTCTTGCAACTAATCATATTTTAGAGTATTTTACTTTCATAACACCACTTCGATTTTCATTTATTTTCATTTTAAGCCATAAAATCTTCAACACCACAATTAAAATTCTACTTGAGAAGCTACTCTTCGGTAGCAACTTTTCAAATGCAGCAAAGATCCGCAAGCGTCAACATAAACTTGACCAACACAAATCACAGCAAGTTTAATGATCTTTCAATTAAATGAGCAATGCAGCAGCAATAAAAATAACAACAACAACGATACCATAATACATAATATGTAGATAGTTCCACCCACAGTAGAAGTAAGAAGTGTTTTCGGCACCCCATTGAGTTGCAGTTGCATGTCATATATATGTGTATGTAGGTGTGTATATACTAATTCATAGATTGTCCACATGTGCCACTAACAAAAGATTTATACAATAAAATGTAACAAGCTATGCCAAACTAAATGCCATCAAACCACCCAGCAGCTCGAGAAGGTCGATTCACCAACTGAGTACCTGCTCGAGCGAATGGCCAACCCGGCTTTGATGTTGGTGAGTGGTAATAATCACGTCAATGTTGCATGCAAGCGCCAATAAATTATACGATTAACTTAATTAGCAATTAGAATTGCTAAAAGCATTAAAAATCATTACACACAGCAGCTTTCGACTAGAAAAAAAATAAAAAAAATGTATAACAACAAAGGCAATATGTTGAAGGCAAACAAGACGACAACGGGCGCATGGCAGTGCAGTGCAGTACAAAACACATCCTCTTCAGTGAGAAATAAAACAACAATAGCAAGAAGTGCCATAAATTATAGTAAAGCAGAGCAATATGTATGGCAGTGTGTGTGTGTCAGCGATCGCAAGCGCTACTCTAAAGCGGTGCACAAGTGATATAACTGTAATTGCAAGCTAATCATAGCAATAAATTCTCACAAGTAGTCGGACACGGGAAAACCCCCATAAATGTGAGTGCAAAAAGCGGCGAGCAGACAACGTTGCTCCATTCACAGCGCTTGTCGCAACTGGCTCCCAACCGCGCATGCGCAACCAGCTAGCATTGCTTTACAACTAGTAGTATTTACGTATGACTAATGCCTTGAAATCAGTGCAATATTTTTGTTTTTCCTGCTTTTATCGCATTCACACATCACACCTTTGCCAACAGCTACCAGCCAGTGTCGCTTTCCCTAACCTAGCCCAAACCCCCGGGCGCACACACACACTCTCAAACGGTTAAATACTCACTCACTCCCTATCGCCGATTATGTAGCCAAGTTTTATATAATACGAAATTTCCCATCTTAATCATAAATAACAGCAACATGATTTTTAGCTGTACCGATTTGCCGACACACAACATGACATTCAACATGAACTGGGCTGCGCTTTAAAAATCAGCTAAGCACTTAAAAATAGCAAAAATATACCAACAGTAATTTATTAAAGACAACAACAGCAACAACAATGGCACAATGATATAAATAATAACAAACATTAGTGCAAAAAGTGAGCGACATGCAATTAAAGCAGTTTTGTTATCGATAATTCATGTCAATCAGCGGCAAACAATCACACTCACCTCTGGGGTGCACATAAGTCGAGAGTCAGACATAGAGCGGTCTCATGTGTCTATCAACACCAACACAGGTGGTCAAAGAGTTAACCAAGAGGCGGGTATGTTTGTGGTACGGTGGTACAGTGGAACACTATTACAACTAAATAGCTACGAATGTCTGCAAAGTTTTCCTGAAATGTCAAATATTTTGTAAGAAATGCTTATGATTTCAGATGACTGCATTTTCTACGTTTAATTAAAAGTTTTGATGAAATAAAGACAATAAAAGTTGAAACCAGTATCGGTCGAGGGCAGATTAAAAGCTCTCTCTGTTCAACACATACGGCTTTAGTTCATTAGAATGGGCGTGGAATGAGGAGCTTTCCAAAAAAGTGTTCGCTATATTTTAACTCAGAGTATGGAATCGTAGTCGCCATGATCCAACGAGTAAGTTCAACAATAACTCTCTAGCTAATGACTATCTAAAAGGCGTGTTTCCTCCTTAGCTATATAGCAAAGTCATGGAGGGAGGTAAGAGTGGTCTTCACTCCCACAGCAGGCAGGACGGGCCACAGCACTGCAAAATATTACCCATCCGCGTCTCAACACTTCTCCTCAAGATGATGGCCAGACTTCTGAGGAACAAGACCCAGAATGCTTACCGCGAAGATAGATCGGTTGAAACAGCCCTGCACGAGGTGACGGCGAGTATAGAGCAAGCATTATTCCACAAGTAATATGTTGGCAGCATTTTTGCACGTAGAAGGCGCCTTTAACAATGTTAATTTGGCATCCATACACTGTTGCATGGTGGCCGTAGGACTGCGTCCACCGATCGCTATCAAGACGGACAATATGTTCACTACCAGAAGCATCAATCCCTTCCTTTGGAACAGAAGATGTAAGGAAAACACCCACACGCGGTACACCTCAAGGTGGGATATTGTCTCCACTGTTGTCTAAACGCACATCAAAAGCCACTAAAGTCGTTGCGTATGCAGATAGGAGCTTGTGTAATCTACAATAAACGATCTGGCAGTGAGGGCAGAAAGAAACTTTTTAGGACTTACCCCTCCAACACCGAACTTGTTCTGTTCACCAAGCGCTATAAATAGACAATATTTCGAGCTCCGTCCCTCAATGCAGCAAATCTTAATTTACCAAAAGAGGCAAAGTTTTTGTGGGGATTGTTCTAGACTCTAAAGTTTCGTGGAAAAGGAGCATCGAAGAGCAGCGAAAAAAACGCTTAATGTGTTGTTCTCTTTTGAAGATAATATTGGAAGAGACTAAGGGCTAAGACCGTATATAATAAACTCGACTTATACGGTGGTAGTAAGACCTATCCTCACCTGGCACCAGGCGGCGCTAGAGACACTTCTGGACATTCCACCCATAGACCAATACGTTAAAGTACCACAGCTAAAAGCGTTCTACGAGTCTCCGCGTCTAACATGCTGCGAACGAATTTCAAGGATCACGCCACAATCCTCGACAAAGTGGGGTGGAGTACAGTATCTGGGACTATCAGGTCACGGAAACTGACTTCAATTGAAACTTCAATGTCCATTTCCCCGAAAGAAGTGACTGGGAATTTAATATTGCCCTCATCGATGACGAAATACGCATTTTCATAGATGGCTTCAAAATGGACATCTGGATCTGGTGTATTCTCTCAGGAGTAATCTCTGAGAGAGTTCTATAGACTCCCAGACCACTGTGGTGTTTCCAGGCTAGGATATATGCAATCGACATGGTGAAAAGGCTGGTGAGAACGATTGACCTAACTCAATCTAGACTTGCATTCGCTGTTGACAATCAAGCTGCCATCAAAGCCTTAGGTTCGGCAACGATGAACTCGATATATGTTAAGGAATGTCGAAGATCCTTTACAACTCTACAGAAACACATATTTATTGGGTCCCGGGAAATGAGGAAGCAGATGAATGTGCTAGGGAAGTGGTCCAAATCGTAAAACCTCCGCCGCGATATCTGTCTTCAGAAGTGGAGGGAGTGACCAGGGCAGCCACCAACAGTAGGTGACAGAATCTCCACACCTGCATGGTATCGCGCTCGTTCCGGCCGCGGATCGACGAACGAAGAATACGGAACTCATTACGGCTTTCAAAACCAAACGTTAGGCTTCCCACAGGAATACTGACGGGACACTGGACCATTGGCCACATGGCCGCCAGGCTCGGAGCCTCGTATAATGATTTCTTCAGAAGCTGCAAAATGAGGAATAGATAAAATCCATCCAGCACTTCCTTTGCGAGTACCCAGCACTCCGAAAAACCGTGTCATATAAATGGGAGACCACCTTTTCGATAGCCTTTATACCTTTGGGAAATCGCCCCTGAAGGGATGGCTAGGATTCGCCAGAGAATCAAAATGGTTCAAAGATATGTACGGAAAGATATTATGTAACCCCCTGGGCATCGCAATGGGCCTTTGTGGCCTCCGAGTGAACTCTTTTCAGAGATGTCCGTTCAGTCTAACCCAACCTAAAAGAAGTTCGGAATTTTTCACATCCCAAATATTAGTACGAATTCGGAACAAAATTCTGTTTTATTTATTTTTTTGACGAAACAGGAAAACTTCCAGGAAATTCAAATATAAAAACCAACCTCCGCTTCAATTGTGCCCTTTGTTCCACTGTAATATGTTACAACAAATACCACGCTTTGACAATTTGCATATTTGCATGCAACAACAAATTCCGTTGACAAATAACTAATAATATGTTCAATAACGGCAACTCATAAAAAATGTTAAGCGTGAAATATGTAAAAATTGAATTTTTAACGCCATACCGCCAGATGCCGACTGGCTGTGTGGCACACGCGGACCCAGCAGCACGCCCATACACCAATTAGTAAAGCTTATTACAAAAACATAGCACAAAAAAATGGTTAGTGCAATTAGTTTAGTCATAAAATTGCAAATTATTTAGCGACAAAGTAAATGGGAACGAGAGGGCTACAAGCAAGTTGAGTGACATTTTGTGTGGGTTTTTGTAGCTCAATTAAACTGAAGAAATTATTGGTCCTAAAGTGGGCTGAAATGGCGGAACAAATGGTTGCGCGAATTTTGTGCTAATGCCGAGAGCATATTTATTTTTGGAAGTTACCTTATGTTATGCTGTGTTATGCTGTACTATTTTTTGTTATGTTATGCTATGCTATGTTATCTTATGTTGTATTATGTTTTGTTATGCTATGTTGTTTTATGATTAGTTGTGTTAAGTTTATGTTGAGTTGTGTTATGGTATCTTTTGTTATCTATGCTGTTCAACGCATTTCACCTCAACTCACAGCAACTCCTCTCAGTTCACCTCAGCCCACCTTAACTCGCCTCACCCCAATTCACCTGATTTCATCTCCACTCAATTCACCACACCTCACTTCAACTCACCTCAACAAAACTTACCCCAACTAGGTTATTTCACCTCAACTCATCTTACCTCAGCTCCACTTAAACTCACCCTGTTTGAGTTCACTTCATCTTAATTCAACTCAGCTCTACTCATATTTTTCACCTCAACTCCCCTTGATTTTAGTGGTTGAATTTCAACCGCTCGACTAACGCTAGTAAAATTTTACTGTCCAAACTTTGGATAAATTTTCGATAAAAGAATTTTCGTCTTTTGCGGTCATTAGTTTATTCTTTGCACAGTTATGGAAGATCAAATTTTAAGTAGCGGTATCATGTACCGTGTTAAATTTTAGTTAGGAGAAATAGTTTATATAAGGGTTCGGGTAGGAGTAACTAAATATTCGCCAATTATTTCGACCAATTACCGAATTTCCACAAAGTTTCGCGCAAGTTTGCGAATAAATGAAAAAAAAATCCAATCCCTATTGGGGAAAAATGGAGAGTTAGGCAGTTAAGCTCAAAGGAATTTGGCCTCGAATATTTCCGCAGACCAAGTGTTTTTTTAATTCAGAAAATTCTTTTTTATTTTTCCTTTAAAAATTTCAACACACTCACAACTTGAGAAGAAGTCACACTAAGCTACGAGTCAGCCTTTGAAACTTCAATTTTTATGTAGAAAAAGGGGGAAACCACCACAATTTGTTCTAAGGTAAAAAAAAATAAATACTATATTTTTTAATTTCGAATTTTAAGTTACATTTAAAGGTAAAATTACTTGGGAGAGAATCCTAATTATTTAATGTTAATTTTCCTACAGCCTTGGCTAATTTTCTTGCTTTTTCGAAGATGAAAAATTGTTCCATGCATTTTGTATGAAAATTTTAGTTACTCGTTGACCACCGTTAATTTTAAAATTTTCGAATATAAATACATACGAAGATACACCAATATGAATTTATTTCTTTGCCATTACAACAAATTGTGAAGGTTTCCTATTTACCCTACTCTGCTCGCTTTAGTTTTTACTTTAGTTCTCCTCTATATGCTCTGTTGATGCACGTTTTCCGAGAATGTGGCACCATTACTTTAAAAAAAATTTTTGTGTTACGGGTTGTTTGGTGCAACGTTCTGCAAACCATCCTCCAATCTCATTGGCCGTGTTGTCAATCTCTGCTGCTTTGTTGATATTGGCCTTGTACTGGGGTTTGATTTTCCAAAATAAAAGTTGGCAGTGGCGGTGAGATGACTTTTCAGCGTTTTCCAATTGATAAATGAAACAATTATTTGGTGCTCAATGCTACTTCCAAACGGTTTCTGGTCTTCGTGAGAAGTGATTTCATGACAAAAATATATTCACAGGTTTGTGATTGCCCACTCAGCGGCAACTAGTACCATTAGAAAAAAATTTGATACTGAATGCACCAGGAACGAAACCTGGGCCCTTCGGAGTGTTTATTCATCCGATTGGCGCCACCAACAAACTTTTTTTTACCATTATTACTATACATACGCATTCTCAGTATATGTATATGTATGTATTTATATCTATATATTGGCTTTGAAGTTTGGTTTTCCATTTTTTGTTAAATTTATTGTCATAATTTTGATTTGTTTGTATTGACCATCATTTTGGCTTTTTATTGCGCCTAACTATTTATTGGATTGTGCTGTCTGTTGTATGTTGATCGTTGTCACTGTCATCAGCGACAGTGACAGCGTCAACGCCAACTAAATGTCAGCAATGAATGGACACATAGCTTACATGCTTACATATACATCTACATATGTGTACGTATACGTATTTAGATTTGCTTGTATGTGTCTACAATTGTATATTCAATAATATTTATTTTACGTTCAACTCGCGTCAGACATCGATATGCACCGATTGACATATACAAATGTCTGGAAGATCTGCTTGTCTAGGTATCTGTTGTTGTCCGTTTTATTTTTTATTTCCCCATTTTTTCGCCAATCTCTTTTCACTTTCGTGCACAGCTTGCTACTTGAGACTGAGAATGTATGTTTTTGTACCGTCTCGTTGACGCGACATTGACGACTTTGTTGATAATTTTGATTTTATTATGTTAATAAAATGTTATGGTTTAAAATGCTGTCGCTGTATGTCGCCAGCTCTCGCACATTGCTGGCTGTCTCGCGACAATCAGTTTGGTTTCTCTCAATTGCGCCATGCATCAAATCCTCCCTTGCTGCCCCTGCGACTGCGATCCACGGCTGCCTGTTGTCTGTGCATCATAATTCATTTAGTGTGGTCTATCGGAAATTTGTTGGCGTCCTATGGGTTAACTCGTTGTCTCAAATATTTTTTAATTGCTGCTGCTTAGTACACAATATTTTTATTATGAGACAAGCGAAGTTGAATTGAAATAAAAAAATGTAAAAGTAAAAAAAAAAAAAATACCCACAATCAGCAACGCTTAATTGGATTAAGTAACTCGAACTGGCATGGCCACATGGCGCGCTGATGAGCGAGAACGATGAAATCAAGTGCAATCGTTTGGCTAAAATGACGGCAAGCATAGCAGGACGTAGCAACCCAATTCTCGGCATATTCCACTTTGGTCGGCCAAATGCTGCAATGCAGTGCTCCTCGTTGCTTCGGCGCTGCATGTGAGCCCCCCTAATCAGCTGCCAAAGATCGTCAATGCGTGCGACGTTTAACGTCGTCTTTGATTTGATTGTATGCTTTGCTTTCAATTTTATGAGTAATTCAGTTTCAGTGTTCAAACGTGGTCACACAAGCGCACACATGAGCTTCAGCTTAATTATGTAGCATTTTCATATTTTAAATTGGATCTCCAATTCAGTTTTTCCTTGTTGTGTGTTCTGCTTTAGTATTTTTCCTTATTAATAATGAATTTTATTTTTCTATAATTTTTTATTTGTTCTTCGTTTAGTTTAATGAGCTCATCACAGCGCACTGGGCGGTCTACGCATTTTCACTTGTGCATAGATGTAAGCTTATGTAGTTGTGACGTTGGAGATTATGACGAGCTGTTGATCAGATATCTGTTATTTAACTGGGACGATCGAATTAATTTCATAGGTTTTGCTTGTTAGGAGATTATTTGGTTTTAACTAAAAAACAAAAAAAGAATTCGAGTCTAACTGCGTACAATACTGCTGAAACGAAAGACTCATGATACGAACTTGATTTGAAGATACAGCATCTGAAATGATGTCGTATTATTTTAGGCGAGCGATTCTTGTAGTCATACATAAATATGTGTATGCGTATGCCTATATGTGTATGTATAAATATATTTAGATATACATGTAATGTAATGTAATGAGAATGTTTCAGGTGTAACGTAAAGGGGCACCGCTTCCTAGAAGATCTTTTGTATGCCTGTGGTGGTTCCTAAACCTGACGGCCCAGATGCTATAAGCCTCGCTTATAAATGCTAAAAGTTTCTTGGTAGATTACTAACCTTATGGGCATCGACTGTGGATGAATTTTAGCATTGCAGTCTTAGTCTGGCCGAAGCCGGACAATCATACGTAATGTGCTCCGACGTCACAGCAAAGACGGCAATCCGTCTCTGTAGAAATACTAATCGGGTGCATGTGAGAGCATAGATGATTATAAAAGCCAAAAAGAAACTTGATGTCGCCGCTGCGCAGAAGGCCCGCTTCTCTCTTTCCAGATCTTACTGTGATCTGAGTTTACCCACGATTCTATTTCCAGCCTCGAGGAGGACCAACTGAATCCGCAAAACGCAATTCGTCGGCGGCCTGGTTACCCACGACCCCGCAGTGTCCTGGTATCCAGCGTAGTAATAGCTTGTTCCTTGCTGACACAAGTTGACGAGCCTGGAGGTGAATGTCCTATTGGAATGGGCCTTTATGTCGTTGGTTATATAAAAAAAGTAACTATAAATGCATTTTATGTACCCTTTTCAGGGGTCAATCTGGCACAAATTGAGATTTCTGGTACCTCAGCCTGAAAGACCGTGGACCAAGTACCCATTGCATTGGAAAGTTTGCTGCCTTGTCCAAAGACACCCGCTGCTGCTCTGCCCTCCATATTTGATCTGTCTAAGTACCAATGTACATATCTGTAGCATACATAGCACATTCGCGTTGCGTTTGCTTTCGCTTGAACGTCTGGCATTGTATACTTTGGCCACTACATTTTCATACTAATCACAGATAAATTTATATTTCCTAACTACTATTGCATTAAAAACGATATTTCATGCCTGCATTTGATTAAAATGGAAAAAATTCACATGATTTTAATTATCTGCAAGAGCTGACGAACGACGCAGGCGAAAAGTTCATCAAGTTGGTCATCTCTTTGCTTAGTGTTGGCATTGGCATTGCCAAATTTTGGCTATGTGGACCGCTGAATTTGAATTCATGTACTCATAGTCAGCTGTTTAAGCGACGCCAAAGGCAACGCAAAGCAAAAAATGTATGTGGATGGGCCTTAACGGTTCCATGGTGTTCGATTTACCATAAATTGAGGAGGGAGCATAATTCGTGTTGACCTGCAGGAGATCAGTTTTTAGTACAGTCTGCTTTTTCAACATCCGAATAATACTCGCAGCATTTCTTCACTCCCCTTTAATCATTTTTACAATAACTACATAACTATCAAATTATTTTCTAGATATGTATGTACGCTACTACCTTCTCAGCCTATCGCCAATCAGTCTCGAATTCATACCAATTAATACAAAAGATCTCTCACCATTTTCCCACATTCGGTCTGGATCTTACAAAATTTATTTCAAAGGCATTCCTGCTTGGATAGATATCGCCAAGTAGTTGTACTACTAACTATAAGCAAACAGTCGTGATTTATAGCTGATCCTAGCGGAAGCGGAACATAACTGTTTATTTTATCCTTAGTTAAGTTGTCAAATTCGAAGGCGATTGCTAATATGCACGTATTACATTCTACACGCACACAAAACTTAAAAAACTAAAAAAAAAATGAAATAAAACGATCCAACGGCAAAACAAAAGGACTAAATTGAAATTGATGTAGTTTATTTAGCGGAAAGTAGATAAGCGAGAAGTGAAAAAGAGCATGTACATGCATACTCACATATGTTATTGTATGACTAAATGAGAGTTTCACTCTCGAACTCAATACTAATTTTCTTTTCAATAGCTAACGGGCGATTACAATCTGCTATTTAAGGCACGCACGCAATCACACACATACAAATAAAAAGCAAAAACAAAAAAAAAACAAAAAAAAAATGATAAGAAGCGCTGTGTGGCAGTTGTAAATGTGGCACATATATGTATATACATATGTACGCTAGGGCGGGGCAATTTTTTGACTATTTGACATTTTTTTGATTTTCGCGTTCTACGTACAATTCAAAGCAAATTTGCTGAAGAAAACATGGGTCTAAAATCCATTTTGAGTTTGCCAAAATGCGAAAATAGGTTTCACAGAAAATGTAAAAATTTTCACCGTTGCGCTCTCTGGCGGAAGTTTTAAGAAAAAGATAAGTCCAGAAATGAATTTATAATACCCGAAACACCCCTCATATTATGTTTTTATACAAAATTTAAGCACTGCTCTATGACACTACAGCAAAATGCTAAGAAATCTATGGCAACCTTCAAATTGATTTTAGAGCCATGGTTTCTGCGGAAAATTTGCTTAGAATCTTAGAATCACTCATAGTTGAAACAATCTGCCATATAAATTGACCCGTCCTAATGTACGCTCATTGTAAAGGATATTAATGCGCCAACATGCATGTGTGACAAAAAGGATAACGACATATACAACAAACTGGCAACAAATAATGCGTAACAATTGATTTAAAGCAATGATTTGAGGCTGCAGCGTACATAATACATACATACATACATACATAAGTAATACTGATACTAGTGAAATCTCCGTTTTGTCTACGCGTCACAATTATTGATTTCAGCTTCCTGGTAGTTTGCGATAGTTCCTGGTAGCGCGCCAGTTGACAGGCTCAACATACATATGTCTGAGTTTTAGTTGGACGTTGATAAAATCTGAAAATCCACACTTTCTCAGCTCTCACAAATTGTTGCTTTGTATCATTTTGGATTTTTATGTGTGGCTTTGTGGTTTTTATTTATTTTTTCTATGAAACAATGAACGCAATTTATTGTGTAATGGGCGTTTGTCAACAGCATTTTGCGATGGTGTGACTGATAAGCGAAGGCGCAGTTTTGTGCAACGTTGGCGGCAGCTGTGCTGCGGATGAGGAATTATGTGAGCATACATATACATACATTACTCATTATACATACATATGTATGTATGTACATAGGAAAAGCGCTATCGGTAGTTGTTACTATTGTAGGGTATAAAGCACTGCGACCTTAAGATCTATTCTGCCCCTTCATAGATTTATTGTCGATTCATCCAGTATCCCAGAGAAAGTTTTGAGCCAAAATTTTTGGAATTTCGTCACACCCTGGGTTAGGTATCTTTTGCGTTTATGTATCAGTGAAGTACATCGTTGTGAAATGTGCCGTACAGTTTGAACATTCTGCTAAAAAATCTCTATAGCTCCTGCAGCGAAATTCCCAGTTTGGTCAGGTGATAGTTCAGCCTGCAATTTCATGTATGAGTTCCCATATTAAGTTGTACGTTGTTCCTTGATGATCCCATGCAATCCTGAAACGATGTAGGCTATTTGTTTCTTTAAGGGCAGAGAGTGCTTCCTTTCCTATGCCATAGAGGGGCTCTGGTCCCATGAAATGACAACTTTTTTCGGTAATCTAATTTCTTTCCATACCAAAGTGTCTCGAACTCCAGACAACGAAACCCGATTGGTTAGAGCCAGGGTGTTTAGCTTATCAGGGCAATCCATTACCAGTTTAGATTTTACCTGATAAGTTCTGAGGGTATTAGTAGCCGCTTGGCTATCAGTATTGATCGGATTGTTATGATTCCGGTAGTTTCACTTGGTATTGAAGCCTTTCTATATCTTTCAGCTTGAAAAACGGACACATATTTCGCCATAGGCTCCGAGTAACTGAACATCTGTTCAAGTAGACCTATTCCGATACCATATTCAATCAAGGATTTTCAAATTTGCAAACAATTAAAACAATTTGTACTACTAATATGTACTCACTGAATTTCATATGTACCTCATGGCTTTACTTGCATGTCAATGTCTCATAAACTTTCAACCAGTTTTATCTCACTTAAACAAACAATTCCAAGCATAAGTTTTTAACACTTAAACAAAAAATGTTAAATGGATTTTTTGCTTAAATATTTGCAAACGAAAAAAAAAATTCCAAAGATGACAAAAAGGTTGGATAATTTACAGATCGTAGTCAAACAACGCTTGCTTGCCCGATAATAAGTTAAACAGTAAACCAAATTCATGACCGTGAACGGCGGGTAGTGCGGCAAAAAGAGCAGACCTTGAAACTAGTCAAAACTGAAAAGGCATTCAGCGCACCCTAGTGGGTCTATTGTGCCCTTATATAGCTTTGATACAATTTTGAGCTTGCGAAACCTTAAATTGTTATATTACGATAAAAATAAAAAATAAGTAATTTAAATACAAGCCTTTATTAGTGGTTAATGAAAAAAAGAAAAATCGTCTCCTCTCTACCTAGCGGCTAAAATTTGTTGGACAAATCGGTCCATAAATACGGGGTTTTCAAATATCTTGGCACCTGGGCCACCTAGCGAATATATTCCTCCTTCATATTGCATTGTCACCGCGTTCTGAGCTACCTTTGCACCTTAAAGCTATTAGCTCATCGGGAAATCGCTAAAAAATTGCTTGCCATACTTGATTACACACAATTGAAAATTAATTTCTTCCAAAACTTTATTTTTTTCACAAATTTTTTTGCCATTCTAGAGTTACGCGCGATCTTATGTAAGCAAATTCTTAAATACAATATTTTATTTAACATAAATATCTAATTCACTATAATTTTTGCCAGGTGGCAACCCTTTTCAAAAGTATTAATTTTTGCCTAAATATAAAATAAGTAATCATTTGGTAACACAAAAATACCTTTGAGATATACATAAGTATACAGATTTTTCAACGAATTGAAAAAGAAAAATCATAAAAAAACGGTTAAATTAAATTATGATTTTTCTTACAAAAAGTGCATACCCCCCCGGGGACCCTAGGAAAATTTACTGCTGTCGAAACATCTTTCGTACCTTTGCCCAGTATTTTTAGCGCGTTCGTGTCCTAAGTCTTTTCTTTATGCGCGGGTCAAATAGCTGACTTTAATTTAATTTCCTTAAAAAGCTAAGCTAAAAATATTGAATATACGATATATATAAATACATAAGTATATATGTTTACATGTGTACTAGGTGCGCAAATACTCGCCCACTGCTAGATGGCGTGGCTAAAAAGCGCCAAAAGCCACTCAGTGTGTTGTATGTGAAATTGCATAGCAGCATCAACTTTTTAGACAAACATACATACATATACACATATTTGCTTAGAGCTTTAGTTTTAATTGCGCTGCACAAATAAGTAAATTTTTGTGTAAACAAAAGTAAAAATCGATTTTTTTTTTCGCCTGCTTTATTGTCTTACAAATACAACATATTAACAAAAACGTTAATTTGTTGCTTTTCATGGGATTTTGGCTTTTTAGATTTTCAGTTTATTCACACGTATGTATGTACATATGTACGTTGTCGATACACAAAAAAAAAACAAGTGTTGGCAGAAAGCAGCAGCCGTGAAGCTTTTCAGCTGCAACTCCCCTCAAGCTGCCGAAAATCAATAAAGCAATGGCTGCTGCGTTTAAACACCTTTCCTACTACTTCTTCTTTACTTCGTACGCAAGTGTAATTAGAAATTGGGTGCGGCTTCTATATACAACATCTAAGTCAGCTGAGACAAGTTTGTTGTTGTTTACTATTTCCATGTTTTGTTTTGCCTTTGTGTTTGTGATTACTTTTGTTCATATTGTCTTCGAAATTACAGACCACATCAATGCTAATTGTTACTTTAGTGCGACGTGTGAATTAAAAGCATGCAGTAACCAGCAGTTTAGGCGTTACACTATTGACCAGCCAGCGGGTTAGACAACTCAGACGCTAATGTGTTCGAAACAAATGCTTGACTGCAATTTTTTTAATGAATATTTGGGTATCGGTTTTACAGTTTCTCTTCTAATTTTTTTTTTTGAGTTTTATGAATGAAATGTACTGCACTTAAATAGCCGAATAACAAAAAAGGTGCTAAATAATTATAACTTTTATGACATTGAGAATTTTGCCTGACAAACACGTTTTAGCAGATTTTATCAATTGAAAAACTTTCCAAATTTTTAAGTCATTCAGAAAATATGGTTTAAAAATTTGTATAAAACCAGTTTATTAATTCGTAAATCCAGTACAGTATAATATTGCTTGTACTATTACCTACTGTTTATTGTAAAACAATAAATTTTCTGTATTATTTGATAAAAGAATGAAAATGTTTGTCAAACCAATACACTTCGCTTTCCTGAGTAGGAAATGTTGTTGTTGTTGTAATATAATACAAATTCCCAAAAGAGTTTTTGGAGAGTGACGCTGGAGTCACAGTCTTTGGCATGGGAACGCTGAAGATGAAATCTTCAATTCCTATATTTCATTTGAGGAAGCATATTCTACTTCCACTGGCATCAGCTATTCTAAACCTCATTTTCTTTCAATTGTATTTTCGGAGTGAAACTGATGATGAAAAATTCAGCGACAGTGGATATAATGAATTGTTGCAGAAATAAATATATCTTTCTAATATATTTTGTATTCTTGAGTTTTTATTTTTTTTTTCAACTGCCCTGTACGCATTTTAATTTATAAAATTTCTATGACCTAGTATGTACGCACCCTTTAGGTAAATACCCATTTTACCGTTTATTTGCCCTTTTTTAGCGCACGGTATAATTAACACATATCTACACATCTATTTTTGCATATACTTTTTTTTCAGAAAGCATTTACTTAGGTACATATGTATGTACATCTAAAGAGGAACCAACTTCAGCTCCAAGCACATTTTACCCTAGTTTTACCACAACAAAGTATGTATAAGCACCCAAGTAAATTATGTGACATTAATTGCCATATTTGCCCACCCACTTAACAACTTGATGCACACACAATTGCCCTCAGTCGAAATCTTTCTTTCTTTTTGTGTTATTCATACGAAAATATTATTACTGCCTTTTGTTACAAATTCGCACACCAATTGCTACACATTTATATTGACTACCGTACACACCTTTCTTCTTGTTGTTACGCACGTATTCGAACGCTGACGTCATACAAATCGCACGCCACGAAAGAGCAATGCGAGCGAACCTTCATAAATAATTGCAACAAAAACGGTTGGATGCAGTCGTTACCCCAAATCAAAATGATGCTTTCAGTTGAGTTAAATTGCTGAATTGCAGAGTTCTAAGTTGACTTGTGGTGTGCTTTGCTACCACTGCTTTTGTTGTTGTGACTATGTACTCCCTTTTTCTCATAACACAATTTCGCTGCGTCTGTGCGCATTCGGACTAGTGTGTGCATCTGCGCGACATTTTTATAACTTTTTGATAAATTTTATTGCGCTGCTTTTGTTTGCGTGCATTTTGCTGCTGCCACAAGCACTTTCCTTCCCTCCAGTGTTGCTCCTCGTGTGCCTCCTTCTTGCTGCGTTGTTACCTTCTGGCGTCTGATACCCTCTGTAGGCTTTACTGCGCCACATGTTCGATTGTAGACGTTGTCATGCTGTGGCATTTTGTATGATTTTTTTTGTTATCATTGTTCTTTTGTTGTCACCTTTATTTCATTGTTCTGCGAATTCTTTGTTTTTATTGTTGTTTAACAAAATCTTTTTTTTTTATTTGTGTTCTCGTTACTGTGTCACAACTGGATTGTTTATTGAGATCAAAACTCCAATACTCTTTTTGAAAAAAAAAAAATGTGAATATAAAATTTCACAAAACTAAATATTAGGCTCGCAACCTAGCCGTGGTAAGAGAAGTATTAGCTATGGCTTCTGTATTAGATAATGGGTACAGCGCTTAGCACCACGTTAAGCACAAGCCGAATAACCTCTTCTTCTTATTAAGGTATCTCTTTTAAATCTCCTGAACTGTTTAAACAAAAATGTCCCATATTGGATGTTCCCCCACGCGAGAACACCATATAATAAGTAAATTTGGTTTAGCGACGGTTATATAGGGAAAATGAACCAACTTCACCGTAAGGCCAACCTGCAACCACGTAAGGCTACCGATGTCTATCGACGAAACCTTTTCTTTATGTTCAGGAGCAATCCCAGCGCATGTATGAGCCTGTCCAATACGAATGGACACAAATGTTGCAGCCCTGAAAGTGTACAAGAAAGGCAAAAATTGCCTAGTTGCTCTGCGTCATAAAATGCCCACATTGTGAAGAGTGTGACCAGGTTAATATTTCTGAGGCTAGATTTAGCATTTAGTTTTAAGCCAAGGTCACAGAACTTTAGGTCTAGCATCATAGATTTTATCTAGCCTTTCTTTACTTAAAACCCTCATAATAAAGTTCGGTCTGGAACTTGTAAAATAAGTAGTGGTCATACTAGAATTCCTTTGTATTCCAAAAACTACCGCTTACTGCCCAAAAATTACAATTGGTGTACCAAGTACCATTTTTTTAATTATTGTTCTCTCACTTATTTTAGGGTAAAAAAAAATTGCTACTACGAATAAATCTGCTTTGATCTGAATTTTTTGATTGATTGTCGTGATTTTGATTTTTTGTCGTATTACCAGTGTACTCTTTTGTAGAAAAAAATAATTTTTCATTAAATTGATGCCACTTGAGACAATATTCAATACATATATCTATCAAAAAAAATTTTGCGTTTTTCTTATCCTAACTGAATTCCTTTTTTGCATACCTTAAAGTAATGTTGCCGTTATTAGTCTGATAGATTTTCTTTTGCGTGTTTGATGAGCAATATTTAAAAACGTATTTTAAGAAGATCGTCTTCGCTGACCTGGTCGAGTTGGTGAACAGTTTTTGGTTAAGAATATTTCTACTGACATCTTTTTAACTTAATTTTTCATAAGACATGAGTTTTTTGACCCTTTCAAAAATTAATTCGGCTTCGGTTTTTGTGGTCATCTGGTCACACTGATTGTGGATAAAAGTAATTTTTGCAAACCTCCACAGTGTTAGGCACCATATCCTTAACAGTATTTGTATGTGTTAGGTTCTGATGCAGTTAAGCTTGACGCCCAAACCAGGTAACATATGGGTTATCGTAGTTTGATATGTGTAGAGATCTAGAGTTCAATAGATATAGCTCATATGAGCGAATCCGAACTAGAGGCACTACGTTCCCCACTTGGAGTGTATAAGCAATATATGTATGTATTGAAAATTAAACATAAAAAATTCTTTCTCGAAATATTTGCCTTTCTTTCAAATACTTAGTTCTCAGCTGCAGAGCAGCATCGTTCTATCCGCTCACCATTTGATAAATGTTCAGCGCAAAATCACAATTGTGGCGCGCGACCAATTTGACCACGTACGACCCCGTTGATCCAGATAAATAATGCATTTGGAGTGGCAAAGCGCAGCTTTAGGCAGCCAAATGGAATTCCACAAAGACTGTAGCAACGTCCACACACACCGCACCCCTTCTGCTTTGTCCTTAAAGCTTAACCTTCTTTCATGTACTTAAACAAAATTTATGAACACCTCGATTTTATTTCGGTGTTTGTTCATTGTGTTTCTTATTTTTATTCTCTTTTATTTCACGAATTCAAATTTCTTAAAAATCGCACTTTCGAGTTGACTGTTATAAATTATGCACGCAATTTGTGGGTGATTTCATTATGGATCTCAATTTTCATGGCATTCCATAGGCTGAGTGGCTGATAAACATACCAACAGAGCATACAATTACATACATTAATACATATAGTATAAGGCAAAGTCGCGCCAAAATGTTCTTCCACAGCACAGATTTTTTCCTGCTGCTGTTTGTTTGCTTATTTGCTGTGCTTGTGGCCAAAATTTTATGGTTTTGCCTTTAATTTTTGTGGGCTTTTATATGTACCAATTTTTTTTTTTGTTTGTTTTGTTTTTAGTTTTGGTTTTGGTTCTTATTTTTGTACTTTACCTTTATTCATACAAATGCNTCGCCTGGCTACCGCCTGCTGTGCCCGGTGACACTGACACTCGAGTCCGACTTTTTATTGTTGATAAAATCAAGAGCAAATAAGGTGTGTGTTTCATTTTGTACGAGTACCATTGTTTTGTGGCTTAAATTATTGTCGTACATATTACTGAGTTCCGAGAGACGGCAAACAGTAGACGAAGGATATATGAATACTCTTGCGATGACATGCTTGTAGAAGTTCCGTAGAACATGAAAAAGCTTGTTCCAAGTATTAATTGGCCGGTATCTGCGTTCCTTAAACCCTGGTAAGGATTGATTTTTGCGGAGCTTCTCAGCCGCTTACATCGACCCGTCCGACGCAGTTACTTACCACCAGGCAGTATTCTCCACAGCGATAAGCGCAACAGAATCCAAGTATGTCACCCCATATATCTCTCACGCCTACTACTACAACTGAACTGCAACGGACTGCAGGGCAAGATCGAAGAGATAACCGTCTTTATGGGTAGGCATGCCGTACTAAAAGATGAGTTCCAAGAAACACAGTTGCATAAGAACTCGACCCTGTTGAGTTCTGGCGACTACGATTTGCTCCGTAAAGAAGAGAAGCAGCTCACCAGACCGCACCATAGCTAGCGAAGGTCTCATAAGCAGCATAACTTGGCGACCTAGTATTGGAGCTACGAATAAGCATCCCGATCAATATAAAAAAGCAATACAACTTTAATTTTTAATCATTATAGTAGCCTTTCAAATCTTTTTTCTGGTAAAAAACTATAAAATAAGACGAATTTTGAATATTTTTTAATGCAAAAATCCTGTTTCCTATCAGCTCTGGCGTTTCCATATGGCAGCACAACATATCTCATGATCCAGGATACCCATCAATGTCGTTTTTACCTCCCTTTTATTAACTCGTGATGTAACTATGTAATATTGATGCGCCTAAAAGATGCAGAGATTTCTACTCTCAAGTCAAATACCTGATGACAAAACGAATGGAAATTATAATAGCGAGGTTCTAGTTTTTTAAACTATAATTT
>NW_016165092.1:4167-28895 GCF_001687245.7 Rhagoletis zephyria | reverse complement strand
TTTTTTTATAAGAGTGGTAATTTGTTGAAATCCATCATATAAATCAAAAAGTGAATTTTGAAATTTTTATCAGTTATGACATTTTGCATTTCAACGATGATGTTTGTTACCATTATTCAATTTGTTACGTCCTTTTGCATTTCAGGTGACGATATGTACATACATACATAAAAAAACTTTGATTATTTTTATCAAAATATACACTAACAATTAGTTTAATTATGGTAAATTAAATGTCGCTTTCGTCTTGTCCTTCTTCTCGATCACTTTCGTTCAATGCCTGATCGGGTCCCTCTTCAATGGCATTTTCCTTCGTTTCGACCTCCGCTTCCACAACACCGGTACAATCGCAGCAGCGCAAAACAAAATGTTTCTGACAAAGTGGCCTTAAGCATTGTTGACACCTCGTTTTAGTTTTTCGCGAAATTTTGCTGGGGCATTTCCGACAATTCAAGCGAGTTTTTAAATTTTTCGGCAGTAATTTAACTCCGTCCGGTAATTTAAGTTTATCGTGCGGTATAGTCATGGTACATATATCTTTTGCGCTAGCTGCCTTGGCCTCGTCAAACAGCTGACTGGTTGGTTCACCCAGCACTTCTGAAATTTGTACCTTCTGTGGCAAAGTGAGACGATTAGATTGAAGCTGTCGTTTGAGTTGTTGCTGTGTTAGATATAGCCCAAGGTGTCGCTGAAAGTCTCGTTGCTTCATACTGCCATCACCATTGGACGATAGTACAAATAATATCCAGGCATTAACAATGGCATAGTCAAGTATATTTTGAAAGAATGTCAGTGACCAACAATTGTGAATTTGCTGGGTGGCATGACTGGTGGAGTACATGCCAACTATTTCTTGATAGTTCCGACAAGCGTTGCAACTTAAGCTATACAAATGTTCCACTTTTATTTTGTTCGGAATACCGCAGGTTAGTAAAATGCCTACATTTTGTTGACAAGATATTAAGTTAATCGAGTTGGAATACAGTTTTCGCACTGAACAACTATTCGAAATGAACTCTGGCGGTACTTCCTTAGCAGTATGTGGCAAACTACCGAGAGCAGACAGTTCCTTTTCCAAAAGTTTCTTCGCTAGTTCTGCGCTTGTGAATTGCGAAGAGAGCACGATATTACGCTTACTGCCTTTTATGTCAGATGCAAGACGCAATACGTCACGGTCTTTATACTCTCCAGAGGAATTTAGAACGGCATTACACATGTACAATGTTTTGACATCGCATAGCATCAGTAATCGAGGCACATCTTTTACATTTGTGAAATTCATTACCACTTCGGCCACGGAACAATTGCCACTGGGTGCATAATACGACCGACAATTTACTAAGAACTTGTTCCATATATCCAATATAGCATCCGATTCTGGTTTCTTGACTTGCTTAACATTATCGCCGAAACGTAAACTTTCTGAAATAAACTTGAATCTCTTGAGAGACATAGTGGCTCGAAAAATGGCATTGCCCAGCTCCAGTGACCATAATTCATCTAGTGGTCCATTATGTGTTGCATTACGAAAAATTCCGCATAGATAATTTAGGCCTAACCAGGCGCGGAGTTCCACGGCATCGATCAATCGCTGATGGGGCAACTTTGTTTTTCGTTGTTTAATGTGTACATTGGTATAGTGTACTATTTGAGAAACGATTTGCTCATCCACAAGCAAACTCCACATTTCTAATATGTTGTTTATTGTATGCGCTGGACCCTTCCCTTTCGGTTGTAGAAGTTGTAATGCGGAGTCGAAATTGTTAATTGCTGAAGCTTTGCTTGTGCTCCACATAAAGCCGTTGCGTCCCAGTAACTCCTCTGGAAGTCGTGTCCTTTTGCCTTGCCGATTTGTTGCATTGTCTTCGTCCTCGTCGCTCTCATCAGTCTTTGTGATTTCCGTGTCTTTATAAGCACCGACGAAGCTATTTGGGTCAAATGTCTCCATATTGCTGAACAGAGGATCAACGCCGATTTCAACATGTTCCTTGAAATCTTCGCATCTAGGAAGGATTTCTTCAATTGGGTCAATTACGTTTGCAGTTTCTGGAAAAGTTTTCAATACTTTCAGTAGTGGAAATTCCTGCTCATCTTCATCTGAATCTTTTGCTTGCTTTATGTTGGCTAATACTTTAGGTGAAAAACTCATTATGCTAGAAGAATGTTTGCTATTATATTTTGTATAATAAAAATATGTTTACATACCTACTCGATCCTCACGAAATCTAGGTCAATCAGGTGAGCTAATAGGAATAGAATGGTTGCAAGAAGATGAAATTATCTATTCCTTTTAAATATATACCACGGAGCAACAGCGTATCATCATTGATGATTTTCACAGCAACCCTCTAGAAAAGGCATAGCAAAACAAAATGATAATTTTGCCTATTCTCTCTTTCTACGAATTTGCTTGCGTAGCGAAATTGTAAAGGCGCAAAAGCGAAGCTGCTTCGGTTGTCAAATCGGCTGCGGTTCGTCTACTTTTTGAATGCATTTCTGGTATTGAAAGGAATCGTTTCTTGTGTGGTTAACGCAATCGGTGGAAAATTGTGAAAATTGTGTGGCTATATAAATTGCAAATAAAAATAAAAATTTACAGTGCCTTCTGAATTTCGTTGTTTTGAGTGTACACAAAAACAAAATTTGTGCGTTGAAAATGTCAAATTGACATTTTTACCCAGTTGACGGACAGAAGACAGAACTTCATTTTTTTCTGCTTTGTGAAAATTATCGGTATTTCGTTGTCACTTCTGCTTCTATTTGACACATTCAAGACATTTGAGGTATGGAATAAATTGCTGATGTCAGCTAGGTAGTTGCAAATTGAAATAGTTAATTTTGATGTAAATTATAGATACAAAAGTTTTAAACAATCTGGATACAAGAGAACAATTGTTGAAAGGCTCTAATTACAGGCTGCGACATTTGGCAATGTACCGCCATCTTGCGCAGAAGCTTATATGGTGTGCTTTGCCTCTGACCTATTTTATTTATACAAGAAATGGTCGCTGTAAAAGGCATTGTTTGCTTTCTAATAAATGGATACAAATCTGAAATAAGCGGGCGACATTCCAAAATCAAACCGTCTAGTGTGCATATAAATAGCTAGATTGCAGTATGTAGTTGCAATATTTGTGCGAGTATTTACATATGTTCACATGTATGTCGGTGGATATAGATATGTATGTAGGCAATTGTACTTAGGAGGCTGTCAGACGTAGCAATGCAATATATTTCGGAAAGGCTGCCAAATTGGCAAAATTCAGAAAACAGTTGCTTACGCAGTGACAGCTTGGATGTAAAGGTCTTTCGAAAGCGATTTTTTATATATAGCAGGGAACATTTTTGACTGCGCGTTAGGCTGCTCACACAGAATGAATTATGGCCCTTATGAGTTGCATTCGATCATCGAGATACGCTGGTTATCGAAGATTGAATATTTAATGTGAACCTCGTATTATGAGCTATGCAACAGTGTCGAAATTTTAGTTGATTATCGAATTTTCTGTCGAACAGAATTTTGCTTTCGCTGCTGTAGCGAAGTGTTAGAAAATTGTGAAAAATTTATGATTCACAATAGTGCCATTCTGCAAAAATGAGTGTCATAATACCAAATGACCACAGTCGGAGATCGAATGCAGCTCATAATAGGTGCCTATATTTCCGAAATCGATTCCGATCTTTAAGTTGAGAGTCAAACCTTGCAACATTAATTTCTGAAATTGATTTCCCAAAGGTGAAAGACCAGTTCATAGGTGGAAATAAGATTTCTCTTACAATTTGACAGCGAATAGCTGCAAATGTTGCCATGTCTGACAAGCTCTTTATTTAAGATTTTCCAATGACGTTTCTTTCCAATTGCATTTTCTTCGCTTGGCATTCCCACCAATCTTCCGTTTCCGCCATTTTGACAAAAGGAACAAAAAATGCGTTCTGAAATTTTCCATGCCTCCCTTTTGTTGACAAGAGATGAACGTATGTCAGCAGTATCGCCATCTCGTTCTTTCGCATTTAGTCGCTGTCATGCACACAGTCCATGCGAGTGACAACTGTCAAACGCGTGCCAATTCATTTCTTTGAAGTTTATTGCACGGAAAAATTTGAAGTTTAATTAATCAAAAATCAAAGAAGAAATTGACATCTTGTGTTTTGTATACAAATGCTTGTCAAAAGCCACTGGAGCCGGAAAACTACTGTATGCTACAGAGGCACGGCTGGAGCAATCTAGGAAAACTATTGGATGCATCAAAGGAACTGTCGACTTGAGACCCAAAGGCAACTTTGTTATAAATTCACTGTAGAAAAATACTAAATTATATTTAAACGACAAAATCACTTGAAATCGTCACACATCAGTCAAATAGTAGACGTTTGGCGGCACATTTAATTTTTCACTAAAATTTTTGATCTTTATAAAAGGCCTTGCCGAATCCAACAATCAGACTTGAAGACAACTAATTTTTAGAACAAAAAGTAAATTTCATTGGATTCTTATTTCAAAAATGAAATGATAAGTTTTTGAAAGAGATGTTCATTTGCATTTGTTTCACAATTTACAGATTTGCACTTGACTTCAATTATTCCTTCTATCAACACAATTGAGGCAGCACGATTCGGTTAGCATCAATGCCACTGCGGCATCTATTGTACTAGTTATTGAGAAATACATATTCACAAATATAGTTTTTAAAAATGCTTTCGCCGGATACTTTGCATCACGAAGAAGTTAATCTTGCGCTGGACCGACAAGTACGCCAGGATATACAAGATATGGCACAGGAGGCGCAGATACAAGCGCAGATCATAGCGCACGAAGGTAAATATACATACATACATATTTCCAAAAGGGCCTACTCCACATTTGTACTTTTATAATATTTAGTGCACCGCATAAATGCTTTAAAATCTTTATGTTGATAAGCTTTATCATCGTTTGCATTAGACAGTTGTTGTTGTTGTAGCAGCACACAAGTTCCCCAAAGAGTTCTTGGGGAGTGTTGCTGGGGTGACAGTCCTTGGCCAGATATAAATCTGGGTCGTTCTGCTTACGTAGACCCGACTGTCGTGGGAACGACATATTTATACTTTTATAATATATAATTCACCGCATAATTGCTTTAAAATCTATATCTTGATAAGCTATATCATCGTTGGCATTAGACAGTAGTAATGTCAGGTGTTGGCCATTTGACACCCTCACCGAAAATGTCAAATTATGTTATTTGACATAAAAATGTCATCTGCGCCCAAAGTGCGCTAAAAATTGTAAGCTAAAGAAGTGTGGAGAAAGCCATATTGAAGTTTATTCGATAAACAAATGGCCCAAAATATATGTATTTTCTTCCTTAAAGAAAATTTTAGGGTATTTCAAAACTCAAAATCTAATCCATATAGCTGGTTCTAATGATTCTATCGATATTTCACTTATCTAGCGCGCGATCGCTTTCAATCCACATCGAGTGTGGAGGAAGATGGTCACGAAGATATTGAACACGATGGCGTCACAGTGTTGGGCGTTGTTGAGGAAGATGACGACGAGGATGAGCATCATGAAACCATTGTTGAAGAAGATTTGACCGAACATGACTTGTCCGACATGCATGATGTCAAAGATTTTAAAGACATTCTAATGGAATCCAGTGATGCCAATACGGATAACTTGTCAATGCGCAAGCGACGTGGCAATTTGCCAAAAACATCGGTAAAGATTTTGAAACGTTGGTTATATGAACATCGCTACAATGCATATCCCAGCGATGCCGAAAAGTTTACGCTCTCGCAGGAAGCGAATTTAACTGTCCTACAGGTTAGTAAACTGAATCATTTATTATTACTGTCGTATTTTAAATAAATATATTTGATTTTTTTATTTATTTATTTATTTATTTATTTAATCAGCATAAATAAATAAATAAATAAATAAATAAATATTTGATTTGTGGCAAAAGGTTTGCAACTGGTTTATAAACGCACGACGTCGCATACTTCCTGAAATGATACGACGCGAGGGGAATGATCCGCTGCACTTCACGATTTCAAGACGTGGCAAAAAGCTAAACTCTTCGTTGAACTCCTCAAGCAGCATTAATGCATCAGTTCCAAATCCTATCACGGGCAGTCCCGCTTCGGAAGTGGTGCGACTTAGTTATCTATATCTTTTTGTATATCTTTACTTTAATACCTATATATTTTTAAGATCGTTGGCGCCACAGAAGAGGTGGAAGGCGATGAAGTGCATGATGGCGTGGCAAATGTGCTTACGGCGTTGGGTCATTTCGTTCAAACGCCAAGCGGTCATATGGTTAAAGTAGAACCGGACATAGAGTACGATGACAGTGTAATTTACAGGTATAATGTTATAACTACACTATTGCAAATTATTTTTTGTACCTTAAATTTATTGAACCATTTTATTAAGTATATCTTCACCCAACCTCCTCCACTAATAATTAAATAACGTTGAATTTTTTACCGCTAATCATCAATCAATCAATCGAATCCCCCAAACAACCATGTATACAGATGGCAACAGGCAATTGCTGCCAATCCACAGGGCTTTCAAAATTTACATCCACAAATTCAAGCCAAAATTTTGGCAAAAATTCAAGCAGCTAAACAAAGGCAAGCAGCTGCAGCAGCAGCCGCTGCCGCCGCCGCAGTGCAAATGCAACAGCCCACATTTGGTACAAGCACCGGCGTAATCCAAAGTCCGAATAGTGATGCTGTTGCTGGTGTGCCAGTATATCCACCATCTTCAAGCAATTCTGCCGCTGCTGCTGCCGCACATTATCCCACCAATAGCAAATATTTCTATTCACAGACACTCAATCAAATTTTTCACATTCAGAATAGTATGCCGCCAACGAAGAATTCCCATTTCAATGCGTTGAGGTATAGGGACAATGACTTGTGCGTTAATGATTCTCTTTTGTTTTTATAATTGGGTTGATTTGCATTACGTGGGGGTTGATATTATTTTTGTATGGTTTTCTTTATCAATTGTTTCATATATTCGTACCAGTAGTTTATTTGATGTTGTGATTCGGTTTTGCTTACAAAACTCATGTTTTTTTTTTTTTGCTATTTGTTAATATTACGTATTTGGGTTTTGCAGATCTGAAGATGACAGCGTCAACGAGTACGATTCTTGCGAGCCGCAAAGTGAGGAGGAAGGCAAATTTGAAAGCTCAGACGCTTGGCAAAGTGTTATGAAGTAAGTTAACTGAATCCAATGAAAAATCTTAACTACACCTTTTCTCGAAAATTAATCTTTACGATGTATTATGGAACGAATTTCCGTCATCCCTTGTCAAATTTGGTTTGGAGACAAACCGGTTTCGGCGTTGTGCCATCTTCAGTGTCATTTTTCGTTCCATAATACATCATACACCCACCCTGTCGGAAACAACAACAACCAAAAAGGAAAGAATTAATCTTTACCTTTATATAGAAAGGCCCTATCTAACAAAAGATCCAAAATTCACTATTTTTTTGATTATGCATTAAAAAAAATTTTAGTTACGGCTTTTTTGCACTTCAGCGGCAATGTATGTAAAACTTTCAATTGCATTCTGATTTTTTTTTAGTTGTTGCAACAGCATACAAATTCCCCAGAGTTTTTGGGGAGTGTTGTTGGATCGACAGTCCTTGGCCTTGGTCTAGGTAGTTCCGGTTACGTAGACCTGACATTGAACTTAATATGTTTTGCACTGAAAATCCATAATTACTCTCCGCTGTGGAAACTGCTTTTAATGTCTGCTTTTGTATTTTGGGACCTATAATATCGTTTTTTCGCTTATATATACTATTTTAGAATTTTTTAGTATGAAAAAGGTGTAGTTACTTTCTCTATACTTTCTATTTAGTTTTCATACTTATACTTCTTTTAAATATTTCGTTATATTTTTTCTATTTTTTTTTGCTCGATATTCCTTTTGGTCTACAACTTGTGTCTTGACACTAAATTTTCCAATGTTATTACCACCACTACTACAAACACATGATTTATCCAATTATCTAAAACCACACGGATCGACATCCACATTTCGACAACATCTCAATAACCTCGATGTTTGTGGTATACGCTTTAATTTTCTTATCCACCACTTTTGCTCTGCTCTGCAATGCATGCGCACGAATATTTCGTCTACTGAACGTTTCTTTTTACGGGACTGTTTTCAGTACCGAGGAAGTAACGACCTCTAGTCCAACTGCAACGAATAATACCTACTGGACGACCGCATCACAACCGCATACGACGACAGCGCAGACGCATGCGGTAGGCGTTACGGGATCAACGACAACAGGTGCTATTGGTGAGTACTAAATTCATTTAATTCAGTACTGAACAATTTAGTTAAATTATAAATTATTTTCCAACAGGCAACAATGTGATATCTGCTGCTAACGTTAATGCGCTGTTAACACCTGTTGAATTGACAGCTGAAGCGGGTGTCACAGTTGGCGCCGAGGCTACAGTCGTAACATCGGGTGCCTCAAATGCGGCCAATATCAATAATAATAATGCGAGTGCAACCAATAATAATCAAATTTCATCTAGTGTACAGGTCATACATCCTGGCAGTCATTTGGTGAAAGGTTTGTGTATAATGTTTTGTTAAAATTGCTGTCCTATGCATAGTTGAATGTATTTCTTTCATATGTAGGCGTCATACGCGACGATAAAGATAAATTCAAGTGTCTGTACCTGCTGGTGGAAACGGCAGTGGCCGTACGCCAACGAGAAAAGGAACATGAAGATGAAGATGTACATGTGCTTGGAAACTAATTGAAATTAAAAATTAAATCAGCTGGTAAAAATTAGTTTTGCACACATAAAATCATGCGTACCAGCTGCTAACTGCAAATGTAACCCTTTATGGAATTTGAAACACGAAGAAATTAGTTTTGGAACAGGAATTCTAGATTTTCCACCATCGCTTGAGTTTTCTCATTTATGTATGCCGTTTGATAAATGCTAGCTACTATATATACTCGAAACAATATTGCATTAACTGCTTTATTTGCCTTTAGCTAGTCTTCAACACTTTTTTTTACAAGCATAATATCGACAATTATTTCACCTTCACTTTTAACCAAAAATGCAATAATTGTTAAATGTTCAAAATGAATTCTATTAAATGCGTATTACATATAACTTTTTCATTTGAAGAAATTCGAATGCTTTTGTTTTTCCAAAATATACAGCACATACAGCAGAACTTTAAGGATTTATTGATTTTCTTATTTTATCGTCCTTAATGCAAAATACCCTATTTGACACTTTCGGAAATGCGTTTTTTACATACATATTTTGCAACTTTTTTCCAACTACGAGATTCGTTGGCATTCTTAGATCAGCTATACATATCAGCACTTTTTATGTTAATTTAAAAAGCTTTTTGGTTAAATAGGGCTTTTCGCACTGATGGTGTTGATATGTACATAGTAGGCCGTTAAAGTAGTAGCAGTTCTGCTGTCAAGTTCACTTATCTTAAAGAGTTCTTCTTTTTTAAATAAATATTGCTGAAAATGCCTTTAGTTTGCCCCTACTAATTTTTTGATGCTCTTGATAGCAAACAAAATACTGCACTTAACCCTCACGAAAATCGCCTATCACAGAGCGATTAGATATTGCATGACATTGGCTCTTTCAATTATCTATTTAGTTGATTCATTTGCTGATTAAACTCACTATTTTGTTGAAAGAGCCCTTTGAAAGTTGAAAAAATTGTATGACGGCAGTGGCATCGTTAGAAGACTCGGTTCATTATGCATAAATAGCCAAAAGAAAATATATTATGAAAATATTGAAAACGGGTTTTTATTTAAGAAATATAATAATTAATGGCTTACCATGTTTTAAATTACCTCGAGGATGCCCAATTTTTTTTTAAATAATGTTACGCGCCTTTCTCTTAAACAAGCCTATTTAATATTTAAAAACAGAAATGAAATTAGAAGGGAAATGTACCATAATTAAAGATTTTAACTTACAAATTAGCTAATAAGGAATTTATTTAAGTGCACGCACTTGAAATGCAAGTTATATGAGCGCAGTTAAAAAACTAAAAACTTGTATTTAAAAAAACAAAAAATATATGCATCATTCTAGTGCGTTTCGCCAATTAAAAAAAATAAACTTTTTGTACGGTTCAATCAAGAATTAAGCGTAGCGATTAAGCCTTTCTTTTTAATTGCTAATTTTCAAATTTATAGTTTTTCAGTTCTACGTCATAGATACATATAGTGTCTCAAAGCACTTTGATCCAACTGTTTGCTTTCAACTGCATATTGATGCTCGTCTGCAATAATGACACAGTTAAAAAAAAAAAATGCAGAGGACCATCGATATGTGCATTTGTATACAAAAAAATAGAACTCTTATTTACCCAAATTAAGCATTCAAATTAAAAATTTACTTAACTTTAAATTAAAGTATACTACAAAAATATGTATGTAGTAGGTACTCCAAACTGTTAATCGTAAAGCAATTCTTATACACAACAAATCAAAAATGTGTGAAATGAAATAAAATTTTAAAAGAAATTATAGCATACATGTTTTTATTATTAAACCCACCTAGTGTAAAATAACTCCGTAATTTCTTCAGCATTTTAGAAGACTTTTAGTTGAGCATCAAGAAAGCAACGAGGTTACAATAATGCGGCAGTTATTACATAGCTCATACATACATTACAGCCAAGCTGCTACTCCGATCCTTTCTCCCGCTAGAAAAATTGAGTTATTTCCCGAAATAGATTTTTTCTAAATCAGCGGAGGTCTTCTCTCCATACGACCGCCAGCAGTTAACGCATTTCATTCGCCACCAGTCTTACGGCATGGCCTAAGCAGCGTAGCCGCTGACCTACATACATATGTATGTATGTACGTCTATATCGCTGTAAAGTTCATTATACCATCGCCTTCCGTGCTTACGTCCGCAACGTGCGCAAAATAAAATATGCAGAATCTTTCTTACGTTCAGTTCTAGCCTAATCCCATTGGTGAATTTGAAGATTGAATAGTCGATATTCATCTTGTCTCAAAACATACTTTAGTATCACACGGTTCGGAGAGTTCCTTCCAAATCATGGCATTGCTCAACACTATTTCATTCAGCCGCATTACGTTCGCCGGTGTACCAAACTTAAGACATCCGGTTACGGTGGGCTTTAGCCTTCCACACAAAAAACTCTTGATTCCGCTATAGTTGGCGCTTATTAAAGAGTCGCACGGCTGGCTCTGTATTTGAATATCTGAACTGTTATACCGCCGCCGATAGCAGCTATCAAAGACCCAGGTATTACTATTAGTTCATGGTCGGATAATGAAGCATCGATTCCGTCATCATCACCACCATAGTCTTCGCTGCTGGTACCATTCAACAAGGCCCAGAAGTATTCATTCCGTCTTTATGTCATCCAATCTCGAACCTCACTTTAAAGTGGATTCCAGAGTGACGTTTGTTAATAGCCAGTAAGAACGATAGAATTTGGGCTACTTGCCGTGGCAAATGAAGTGGACATCGCAAACCTCGATGGAGGATGTCTGTAAGTCACTGCACTCGTGATACAACATTAGGATGTACACCACCAGTTAGAGGAGAAGCTCCGCCAAAAATGCAGCCAAAAAAAGCGCCAAAGTATTGTTATATTACAAAAGCACAAAAAAAGTGGTGTGTGCTTTTAACTAGAGCCACCTACCGACATGTATTTCGACCAACTGAATCCGAATCAGAGGTTCCTTTGACTCGTATACCCTCAAAATTTCGAGTAAACTAGGACTTTTTTTGCCATTTGTTTCATAATTTTTGCAATTCAAATATATGTTGGTAGGTGGGTCTGGTAAAAAGCACACACCACTTTTTTTGTGGGCCGGTGTTTTATAAAAAAATTATTATAAAATAAAGTCGAAAATAGTCCCTTTGCATTGAAAAGAGCGATGGGTATATTTTTTTTAAATTCTTTTTTTCTTATTTTATTTTAATTTTATTTTATGTCTTTTTTACTTTCTGCACATATTTCTGTTTACCGCATTGATGTGTTTAATTTTTTTTTTTGGTAACTCCATTCAATAAGCCGGCATAAGTAGTATGTGCAAGTTGTTTTAGCGACTTATTTTTGAGAGCTTCTATCAACCACTTTGGACATGTATGTATTTGTGCATGAAATGTGGAAATACCCCTGCCGTGAAAAGCCAACCCAGTGAGTAAAAATACCAGTTCTTTAACTGGCTGAAGCGATGGCCTACCAACAGTGCGACCATTTCGACAACTCATGCGAATCTGCCTTTGAATTGTCAAAGTAAAAAATAACGACGGCTGTGGCGTCGCGTGAAAACTACCGGTCCTGGTTCTGGTAATGCAGGTTCGAATCCGCTTGGAGGTGGTGGTTACAATTTTTCTGATTATTTCAATATAAGTTACTATAATTATTTAAATTTAAATATAAACTACAAATTAGTTTCGTTTGAGAAAAAACGTACATATGTATGTACATACATACTTACATCCTATCGTCGCCTGGATAAAATATTGTCGTATGTTAAGCTGCCTTTATACGGGTCTATTTCCGTCGACTGGGAAATCCACAGAGAAATCGACCGGTCAAAACACTTAAATTTTTCTTAAAAAAAAAAATAAAACTTTAAAATGACAATAAACAACTTAAAATTTATTACATATTATGGATTTTTCTGTAGTTAACTTAAACTAATGATTAAACTATACTTTAAAATAGGAAACTTAACGGCACTAAATTAAAAGAAAATTTATTAAAACAAGTAATTTTTAAGTAAATAACAAAACCGACTTCAATTCTCATATAAAAAAATATATGTATATAAATATACATATATCTCAAGATCCAATGACCGGGTCTAAACCAGATTAGTATGGGACCACCTCTGTTCACCATCTTTGCGATGCAAAAAGAAATTTCGAAATCGGTTGACGTGGTCCAAAATTATGTGGTAACATACATAAAAAAAAAGTTTTCCGACGAACTGATAACCTCCTCCTTTTTTGGAAGTTGGTTTAAAAGGGTAAAATTCCGTGCCGAGGACTTGAACTTCGGACCTCAGAAATGGCACGCTAGTGCTTTGCTCTGCAACTGTTGGAGCGCTGCAACCAAAATGTCATACTGACTCCTTTCAAGCGGGATGAATCGGGGAAACTGGTATGAAAATAGTATTTCTACTGGTAGATGCTGATACATAGCTAGACAATTAACGTCTCGTAGGACAACGACATTTTAAAAATAATAGAACGTGAACTAATTGAGCTGACAACAATATCTGGTTTATGAACTACATAGTGCGTATTCGGCAATTCGAAATCTAACTAGTTACCATTTGTCGAACAAGTAAAGCAGCTCAAACTACTTCGCCCCTGAAATACTGCAATGCCAAAATCACCAGTTGCATTCCAGCAGTTGTTGAAAATATGTACGTGAATTATGGTGAACCAGTCATATCTCTAAATTGACTGACGGATTTCCCTACAGGGTATGTGTACGTAGTATCTGTGTGCATGCGTTGTGCATTTGTGTGCGCGCTCGCCGTTCGTGTATGACGTATCCGTTTTTGCTCTTGAAGCTCACAATTAAAACACGTACCTATACGAATGAGAGTATAACCCAGAGAATTCAGATACTTACAAGTATAACCAAATTCGGTCATAGCCGAGTATAATGAACTCTACGATCAGAATGTTGCTAATAGACTATTAGTTGGACGAGTTAATTGGCTATATTTTGCTCACAGATTTGCTAGTTCAGAGCGTCCAGTTAGATTTGTTAAAAAGAATCTATGTAGATACTTACCAAATTTGGTTTGGTTTGAAAATAACTGGACTGGGCATCATTTTGATGAATTTGAATTGAAGAAGTGAATTTGGAGTGTTGCAGAAGCAAGTGAAGAAGTAACTCGACAGAAAAGAGTTGATTGGAATGATTAGGCAAATGTTTAAAGAAATGGTAACTAAGCTATCAACAGGGAATCTTAAATAGCCCACGTGATTAGTTGAGCTAATATATTGAAAAAGAATTGAAACCTTTATGATTTGAGATGTACCGTGAAATCTGTTGCTAAATGGCATAAAGTTTTAGTCAAAGATCGAAGAAAATTTAGTGGATACCATCTGTTATAAATGTACATACATATGTGTGGTGGAATAAGTTTTTCACAAGGCATCTTTTGTCGAAGCTACAGAGGCCTGTAAGAACTAATACTAAACCACAATTGTCAAGGCACCAACTAAAAATTTGATACATCCGGTCAGGTTTCAATGCTGCACTGAGGTTCGAGTAAATGAACAAATGTTATAAGTTTTTAAACTTAGTGACAATTTTGATCGTTTCCGAATTTGGGGTTTTTAAAAGATCAAAATTATTCGAAGGTCCAAATTTTAGACTAAAATCAAACAAATCTTCACTTGAAATAACTTTTTTATGCTATTTTTTGTGAGGTTCCCTTTTAAATTTTTGATGAAAAGCATTACATATTCACGGCAAACGGGTTTCACTATGGACTACGCTTTTCTTTCCACATACTTGAGTTGAAAATGGTTTCAATGATTTGAAACTTTTTCACTGATCATATTCTTTTAAGAAAACGTTTTTTTGCTGTATTTCCTCACTTCCGGTCCGTCTTATGCCGCAAGTCATGACCGATTTCTCATGCCAAACACATCCACACAGTGGTGTTAGTGCTCTCATACACACATGCAAATGCATTAGTTAGGGTAGTCCGTCCAATAACAAATGGCACTCAACGAGCAGCTGTTGCCAGCAATGCGCATGCCCACTCCATGCCGGTGTAGCGTACCGGCTGGTCGATATGCGCGCAGCAAGGTCGCCTTCGCCATCGCCTTCGTCGTCGTCGTCGTCATAGTCATCGCTTGCCAACTTGCTGGCTTTTACACTCGTATTGCAGCAGTAGAGATTTGCTCATCGAAGTGTACGTACTCGAATTTGGTGAAAACGCAGTGGGAACGACGCGAATTTACCGAAGCGGCAGGCAATGCTTGGTTGTACGCCGTGAGTTGTGCTAATTAACATTTTTTGTTTATAAACAAAAAGAAAAACGCCGGGACGCCAAAAATACGCTAAACACGCCCATTTGACGGTGAAAAATAGAATAGATTTACACAGTGAAAAAATGCAGCAATGGGCGGCAGTAGGAGTTACAGTGTAAGCAGCAATGGCAGTACGAGCAGTGGTGGCAGCACTAGCGGAAATTACAGTGAATACAGCGCTGCAGGCGGCAGTGAAAAGCTATGTAGAGTGATGGCAATAGTAGCACCAAAGTTGGTATACAGCAGAGCTGGCAATCAGCGATTACCGGTAGCAGGCGGTGGAGGAGGAGTGGCGTCGCAACAGCCGCCGCCGCCGCAGCCACATCAACGGGTGCGGCCACGTCGCATAATGTGCCGCTGTTGCCTGTCGGAGCAGCAGCAGCCCACCACGCGCCAGTCACCGCCGGACTCATGCTCCGATGAGGAGACTCCCCTTTTGGAGTTTGTGCCACTGGACACCTTGGCCATGGTGGATTTGCGCGATGATAAGTTTACAACTTCAACGACAGCCGGCAATGATTCATACAAGGCTACCAGAACGCTATCGACCAAAGGCAACAAACTCAATGGCACGCCAACAAAAATGATGGCCAACAGCTGTGGTGGTAGCGTCGACAGTGGCAGCACCACCACCCTGCTCGATTGTTTGAACGCGTGTGCGCGCATTGGCGCTTCGCTTGCGGACATTGAACTACCCCAACACATCTGTCTCGACTGCTGTCATACACTGGAGATGTGCAGCGAGTTCATACGTTGCGTACGGAATGCGGACAAAATTCTACGCAGACGTTGTGCGCTGCCGACAAAGCGCGCACGACAACAACACCAGCTTCTGCAACAGCTGCCGCAGCAACGACAAGCAGCAGGAATGCCGGTTGTGGGCAGCGTTGATTTGTATGGCGAGGAGGGACCAGCAGCGAAGCGTAGGCGGCGCCGTGAAGAGGTGTGTCCCCCGTGCGTGTATGTGTATACGCGTAGTATTTTAGCACATTTCTATTTAGTACTTTGTAGTAAATGGAAAATCTCGTCTATAAGTGTGCCTTTTGTTGTAGTTGTTCTTATACATAGTGTTCCACTAAATAATTTGAATGAAATGAGTGCAATGAATTTTATTTTATAACAGAAAGTGCAGCAGTTGAGTGCCGGTCGTGCCAGTGGCAGCGCAAGAGGCCTCGGCTACAACACGCCCAAGTCAATATCCTTGCCGAAGTCAGTGTCGGCGACGGCGACGGCGGCAGCGACAGCGGCAGCGACAGCGGCAGCGACGGCGACGACAGCGTCAGCGGAGAGGGGTAAGTGTGAAAAAAGAAACGATGTACGCAAATGTACATTGCGAGCCTTTTATAGTAGGAATATAGTAGTGTGTACATGTGTGCTTATGTGCATTGCATGCGGCATGAGTCAGACGAAGCCATTTGTTTTCGTTTACTTATTACTTATCGTGCTTAACCCACAATTACATACATACGTGCGTACCTATATACATGTAATAAAAATGTCAGCTGTGTTGTTGCAAGTGTTTTTTTCGCTAAAATTCTGTGGAATTGGGGTTTCGAGAATTTATTAAGTTGAGTTTAGTGAAAAAATATTATATGAGTTTAAGAAAAATGATATTTTCTGCTTTGTTTAGCAGAATATGAGGCAAAAAGTCTAACATGCCTTGGAAAAATGGTGAAAATTGCTGGTTAAGCATTTCGCGAGTGCAAAATGACAAACAAGTTCAGAGAGGGAAAAATTAAAAAAAAAAAAGAAATAAAAAGTGAAACTTGTTTTTTTTGTTTAATGGAGTAATTAAGAAACCTAAACTTCAATTTAACAACTAAAACTAAAAAAAAATGCGGTTGATATTTACTTGTACCTACAAGCGTTTTTAACCGAAATAACTTTAGCGTGAAAATATGAAATTGTTTTAAAATTTGGGTTATTTATAAAAACAGCTGTTGTGTGAAGATATAAAACTACTATTTGTGGTGATTCCAATTAGTACACGGGGCATTAAAAACAATACAAGTACACTAGGGTACTTCAGTTTTTTTATGAAATTACATCACCAATGTGGTATGACAATTATGTGTGATGGTGGAACAGCTCTAGAATACTGAACCACCTGTTGTTTTGTCCCTAAACGTCAACGATTTTTTTACTGTGAATTTAATTTTTCATAAATTTGTCTAACGCTGAATTTCCACTAGGTATTAAATGACAAAATTTTTAATGACAATGTTGGGCACTAAAAACATCCGTGCTTTTACCTTCATAAAAATGGTCATTATTTCTGTTTCCACATGGTATTTTTTAGATGACCGACTTTCCCCAAATCAGAATTCTTTTTGGTATTATTTCAGAAAAATGGTAAAATAATTATACATATCTTATTTTATCAGTAGTAGAAAATAGTGTTTGGCTAGATTCGAGCTGCTCAATAGGAGACGCCACTATCCAATTTCTGCGTAGAATTGCACGGTGATTCCGAAAATCGAGTTCGGTCTTTCTTTTTTCTGTAGAATTTCGTCGATTTTGGCCGACTAAACCGAGCTCCAAACATCCAAATTTCCGGAGGGAAAATGAGCAATCTAAAAAGGAAGAATTAAAAAAAAAAACCTCCAGTAGTATCTTTTTATATGCGAAATTAGTTCTAGGAATCACTCATATGTACATAGTTTAAAGCAGCGGAAGAAATAGCTGTGGGTTAATTGCTCAGTCAGTTACAAAATGCAGTAAGTAACTTTGCCGCTGTGATAGCAAACTCGAATTCACCCCAAATTTCTCATTAGTTTTGTCAAATATTTTACTTTCCAAAATATCGCCCTCTACACTTTCATATCAACACTTCTTCCCGAAAGCGGATAAGAATTCGAAAAAAATGCGATATCGCCGACGATGATTTTTACAGAAACATTGTATCAAATTAGTGACTTCCGTTACGATTTTTTCTTCTTCCTGCGGGTATACCACTTAGTATTACTTTGTTTCTGGAGTGAAATTCTCGCACTCTAGCTAACTGTACCATGTTTTTGTTTTGCTCTCAAGCATTCCAAGTAATTTTGTTATTAACCGTTCAACAGCTCTAATTTCTTTAAGTTATTTGTAATTATTTTGTGTAAAACATCATTATCATCATTTCACTTTAATCTGTTTTTACACCTTTTACCTGCTACACTTTATTCAAAAGAAAGGTCTACAAAGATTAGTAAGGGTTAGGTGATTTCGGAATGAAGTGGAAGTGATTGCCATATCTGGCCACTACCTGCGAGGAGAATGTTTGTTTAATTTTCAAGCGGCATGGCCATGGAAAGGTGCTCTCTTATGCAAATTATTTTAAATGATATTGCCGATGACGAGATCAAGCGGTTGCGAAGACATGCCACCACCAATGTTGTGAATTTAAATGAGTTAATGATGGAAGACAAGAAAGGAAATTGGTTTTTTTTTTGTCAAAACATTCAAATTTGCAAATACTGCTGGAAATACAAAGATTTAGAATAGGGCAGCGAACTTAAAAAAAAAGTGAATAATTAAGAAATGTTATACATATATACATACATACATATGTACGAATTGGATAAAAATAATTTGTGTTTATATGCACCTATTTTGCACATACAAATGTAGGCACTTACATATATTTAACAACTCCTAAGCATGACATTTTCCCATTACTGTTATTGCATTTTGCCCACTGCCAACACCGCACTTCCTCTGCCCACGGCCACACGAAAAGCGCTTTGAAACAAACTCTAACAGTACTAAAAGCATTGTTCGCCAAAAAGTATTTGCATTGCAACGATTTTAAACGTCGTTGCCTATTAATTATAAGTGGCTTAAGTACATTTACGGTGTGTCCTATGTTTATGCCCATACAATGCGAATAACATTATTTATTATTTCATTTACTCGCATACCAATTTCGGTGTATTTAAAACCAATTCTACCAATATTTTAGACCTTTGTTTGGACAGAAAAACTAGCAAAGTCAATAATGCTAAGCTGCGATAAGGCATCTAATTTACTCACAAACGAATGTGGGTATGTATCTACATACATTAGGGCAGGAAAAATTTTGTCCGATGAATATGTTGATTGAAAATTATTTGAAATAGAGCAAAGTATTTGGCGCTCACATTTTTCACTAAGTGTTAGCTTGAGTTTCTCCTCCGAATTTTGTTGTGTGCCTCTATATTTTCACATAAAAGTAGGGGCGGCAGTTTTACGTCGCTTCTGAACGAACAAAAAAAAAATAGTTTTTTTGGAAATTGCTCGGACCAGACATCCAATCGTGCTTCTACCTATTGTGCTTTTTTCGATGTCCAGTATTGAGGTCGTTACCTATTAGACCACTTCTTCCGTTCTTTTCCTCTCCTAAATCATCCGAGGGAACTAAAAGACTTTAGGGCCACCGAAGATAAATAAATCTTTATTCCCATAGATAGAATTACCTTAGTCCTAAAAGTTTGGTTTCGTTACAGCTTTATTTTCTGGGAGATGAAATAATTTGCGGCTTTCTAAAATTTCTGAAATAAATTGCTCACCCTAAAGTGCATTTCTAACCAACTGACCGTATATAGAAGTTCACATAACTCCAAGAACTTATGAAGTATGGTTACGTAAATAAATAGATGTGTTTGCGCTTTTCAGTGTACATTAGGGTGGTCTAAAAATGCATGTGAAAAGGTAAAGTCGCTAATTTTATGTTCATACACCCTAGGTTTGTTCTATATCTATATCGAAAAAAAAACTTTATCCCTGTATTTATAATTTTGAAATAAAAAAAAATATTTAGAGGTCGCTCAAAGCGCTGAAAGTTTTCCATGTATTGTATATGGGAAAAAACAGTTTTCGTAGAAACGGTATAGAATTCTTCAAATTCAATATTTTTCGATCGGAAAATTTCGTTTCTCATCAGAAGACTTCCAGTAACAATACTCAATTGCTTAATTAACCATTTTCTATTATTAACTATTTTTCATAGGACCCCAAAAACCTCAAAAAATTAATTTGTAGTTTTTAGGGGTCCTATAGTTAATAATAAACACTGACCTATAAATATTTTTCGATTTAAAAATAAAAAAAACAGGGGTATTTTTTTTGGTATCAAATAATCCTAGGCGATGAGAACATTAAAATTCCGACTTTACCTTTTCTTTAGATCACCCTAATGTCAATGCATGCATTTTGGGACTAGCGTTCTCCACTTAAGATCCTAGGCAACAATGCCGTTAATTAATTTTCAATTGACCAAGTTTTGAGTAGGTGTTTGAAACTCAAGCTCTAATGTCAACATTGCAGCCTTCATACGTTGGAGCCAGAGGTTGAACCCAAGCTGGTGGCCTACGCTGTCTGTTAAGCTGTCTGCCGCAATATAGTACACATGTAGTACATACTACTCATACTGATCGATCGATATTAATGAATATGTATTCGTTGGAGTGGAAGCTTTTCGCACTGATTTTGTCTCCCGAACAGATGTTGAGATCATTTATTTATTTACATACTTTCGACATATGTATGTATGAATATGTATATATGGACATACATACATATTTATGTTTTTTTCAACTACCTTAAAACTCGATTTCATTTAAAGAAAAGTGAAAAAATATACTTATCCATAAATAGCATGTATGTACATTAGGGTGGTCAAATATATTTTTCTTTTCCACCCACTCCCCAGAACTGAAGAATGTCACAAAAATAAGGCCCATATTTTTATTTCAAAATCCGTTAACATTTTACCGTTCCACAGGGTCTTTGAAGTTTTGCATATATGTACTTCATATCGGGAAAGTAAATTTTTTCAAAAAATTGCTTAAAATCGTTAAAAATAAGTATTTTTGGTCTAATTTGGCTATCGCTAACTTAATGAAAATTATTGTTAAAATTAAAATTTGTAATTATTTTTTAAATTTTATCATGTAAAATCAGCCACAAATTGGTTAAAAATCATTTTTATTCATATTAAAGTTGGTAAAAAATTTAAAATTTTTCCACATTGTTTTTGCATAGCTTGAAATTTTTTCAACTATAAGTCATTGCAGAAAAATACTAATTTTTAAATTTGAATTTCAAAACCAATAAAAAGAGGATTAAAAATAATTATACCGTAAAGTTCTGTCGTAACTTCTTTTCCCTTTTTTTACATTGTGTGGAAGTGATGTGATTAGAGAACCGATTTCAAAACAAAAAATTCGGGTCTCCTTATTTTCCATTTTATAAAAATCTGGGGGGTTGGCATCAATAAAATTCCAAAAAGTAAATTTTCCTGTATATTTTTGGACCACCCTAATGTTCTTAGGTACTCGTATGCATACATATTTGTTTAGGTACTCGCATTTTTATTTGCCTTTGCAAGTTCTTGCCTTTTCTAAATCTGTATTTGACGATAATATTTTACTCGCAAACCATGAGAAATCTTACAAATACCATTTCAAATGTATGAGCATTTTCCCAATGAAATTTTCTGGAAAAAAAAATAATAATAATTGTTCATGCGAATATATAGCAAATATGTATACGAAAACAAAAGGCCGCACTAAATTACATACATATTTACATAGATGCTTCCATGTGTACGCACATACATAAATACATACATATGTGCATGCTATCACAAATTGAACTTGATTTGGCACCATATGCTTGAAATAAATTAAAGAAATTATTCATGAAATCAGCTACTGCATACCGGCCTACTCATAAATATTAATCTACAAACCCACTGTGTATATATTTATGGTGATTAGAGTATGTAGAAAAAACATAAATGTCATATACTACATATGCGCATATCTAGCTAGATAAATAAACACATGAACCCTAGTGGTATCAAAATATCCATATCTAAACATGTCGGCTGCATACTATCAAAGAAAAAAAAAAACAATAATAAAAAATACAGCAATACCATTGAGAATATGGATGTAATAAAAAAGTGATTCACAAATTAACAATGAAATCCATTCATACTAATTAATCGTGGCCCCTCTCTAGGAATTCTATACATTCATATTTCTTTTGAACCGTTGTTTATGCAATATTTTTTATAATTTATTCGACTTTATTGTTAATAGATTAATTGCTTCGTCGATATACATAACTGCTGTCAATGCCCTATGAGATTCGGATTCTTCTTATCAGATCGGTAACTTGTTCCAGAATAGCTACCCAAAGAAGAATCGTTCGCTCTGCTATAATGAGATTATTGCTGATCTCAGTTGAGAAGTGCAGCTCAAGCGAACGAAATAATAAGTAAATGCCCTTGTGTCTTATATGAGGCGTTGATATGGTGACCGAGGATCTGGAAAATCTACAGCATAGTGCATAGCTGCTATAGAGATCCTAATCTGCCTCCCTCCTCACCTTCTGGTTGCGGCGAATGGAAACCTTAAGACAAAAATCCACACGGGTTGGGTTAATTTGGCCGACGTTGAGTCACACATAGTCGGGTAGGTCCTTATCGTTGCCAGTTGGAGCTCGTTTTTACGCGTTGAACTAGACGTCACAAAGGATGTCAACGTTTTTTGCGAATTTAAGTAGAAATTTCAGCCCTAATTTTGAGATTTCCTCTAACTTATCGAATTAGTAGACTCCCAAGAAATTTAGTATTGTTTTTTTTTACAGTGCCGGACATCGGCAGAGAAGATGCTCCAAGGTTTCCCTGGTCTCCCGATCACGACACTTCATGCACCTGTCCACGCTAGTGATACCCATTTTTAGTGCGTGAGCAGCCACTAGGATATGTCCCGTAAGCAATTCGGTACTAATTCTGCAGTCTTCCTTTGATAGCCGCAACAAGAAGCGAGTATAGTTGCTTCCGCCGTTTTCGCACATAACTTTTGCAGTTTCGCAAGGGGTTAACTCATTCCATCTAGCCCTGAACTGTCTAATTATGTTATCGTCTATTTCGTTTACAAGTGTTGAAGTGGTTTACGAATATAGTTTGTCTTTTCGAGAGTCGGACTGGTGGCGTTCTTCGTAGTCTCGCCTGCTATTTCATTACCCTTTATTCCCTGGTGGCCGGGCACCCGATAGATATGCAGCCTGTCAATGACTTACCCGCTGCGAAGGACGTTTATGGATGAGGTAACTGCCTCAGTTGCCGGCTGACTATCTACGAATAGATTTACTTTTGAATTGATTGTCGTTTCGGTGTAGGCTAGCTCTGCTGCTATCCTTATTGCGAAAACTTCTGCTTGAAATATGCTGCAATGGTTGGGTAGCTTTACTGCCCGCCTGACGTTCAGTTCCCAGCAATAAATCCCGGCACCCACTCCTGTTGCCATTTTAGAGCCGTCCTTTACAATGTTTAGGGATCTACGGCTAGGTTTCATTCCCTTGCGCCATCCCTTCTCCATGTAGTCCGTGCTGCCTGTGCTTCCCACCCCAATTGAGCTGTGCCCAAAGGTTCTGAAATTGAATTCCCCTATCACAATAACCTATCCGCGGATTCAGCAGTATGGTTTTCCGCGAATAAGTCAATGGGCGATAAACTGAGGATGATTTCAAGAGCAGCCGTTGATGCACAGTGCTGCGAGTCGTTGAACCTTCTCCATTGGCCCGAGATATGATGACTTTTTCGTGGCATTCCCCACCAACCAAAGCACCATAGAGCAGTATTGGTCTGTGTAGTAGATTCCAAAGATTCTTTTTAATATTTTAATTAAAAGTTAACAAAACTTAATTTATTTTTATATTGTTAGCAATTCGAGAAAAGTTTGAATAATAAAAATTTTCTATTTGATTGACGAACCACAAAAATCACATAAATCTAAAATTTCCAAAATTACAAAGTTGAAATGAACACAGTACAATAAAAGGTAATAACACAAATACAGACCCTACAATACTCCAACCACGCTTCTGGACAACTTGTCCAAAATTGTGGAAGCTTCACTGAGGTTGCATACACCTCATTATTATTTTGACTAGCATAAGGATTTGCCAACTCCTCTTGAAAAGAGTTGTTTTGCAAATCTATAAGCGAGTCATTTAAATTATTAGTCCCTGTAGATGTGTGTGTATCATGTGGGGGTGAACGAAACATGATAATTTAAATTCGAGCAAATATAAAAGATCTCAGAAAAGGGAAGTTTACAATTATGTCAAAAAGTGGTAATATTTATAAATAATAATTAAACGCAGTAAAACTAAGATTGTTCGCACCTTTAGTTTAGTCTCGAAACGTACTTTAATCCACTCAATAAATACTCCAGGTGTTATTGTTGTTACGATTGTTGTTACACTACTACTTTTGTGGCAGTTACTGTTTTTGCTTTTACTGTAATAGTCGTTGCTGTTACTTCCGCTACATTGCAGTTGCTGCTGATGCTGCTGCTACGAGAGCGATTGCCGTTGCGGTAGTGCTGATGGCAGATACAATTGTAAGCTAGTTAGCTAGAAACGCTGTGCAACGATACTGAATACGCTGACAATGCGCAACGTGAGAGAGTTTAACCCGTCTGCGTTTTTCTTCTAATAAAAGATTCCTTCTTCTAGCTGATGATATATTTGTTTTTCCAGTTTGATTGCCGTGAAATAGCAGGTTTTTCAGTGTCGCAGGGTTTGCTGGCTGCGCGGTCGCGGATTTTTACTCGTTAATGCCTGAACTTGCATGCAAATCATCCAACAAATTTAGTTTACCACCAGCCTTTGGGTT
>NW_016165092.1:0-2519 GCF_001687245.7 Rhagoletis zephyria | reverse complement strand
ATAAATAAATTCAATAAACCAAACAAAACAAAAACTAGGCATTTCAATGTGAATTTTTTGTCTCTTGGGTTGGCTTTCACTGGAAACCCTTTTCGGAGTGTCGTAAACGCGCTTGTATAGCTTCTAGCCGTTTGCCATTGTTCGCTTGTCTTTCGTCGCTAAAGACCGTCCGAAAATTCCAGGTCTATCTGTATCATGCAATTATTCATACAAAATATGTAAATATAAAAATTTTTACTGCGCGATTTCTACAGAATCGTACAAAGTCTTTGGCATAATCGAAATCATAGTGGTTTCGTATTTTTATCGGCTTTGTTGCCAGGCAGCTCTCCCAAGACCAAGATGTGGGGTGAGGTCGAAACCGCTTGTTGAGCTCGGGAACTGCCATAGCTTAGGAGCTGGTGCGTAAGCGAGATTAGGAAAGGTAAAATAGAGAATTTTACAACTCTCTGGAAAGGCATTTTTTCAACCCGCGCAGCCGAAAGGCTACACAAAGCCCAGGAAATGGAAGAGACTAAATTAGCACTTACTTTCTAACTTTCAAACGAAGCCAACACTAATTGCAAAGAACCGGCCCAGAATCCAGAGAGATCAGTACGATTCGTCGCATTGGAAGATGGCCACAGGTCTACGGAAATATATCACACGTGGGCGTTTGCCAGACATTAGGGAAATGTACCCTTTATCAACCCAAGACCGACCGATATAAGGAAAAAGCTGATTTTGTCGAAGAAAGAGATACGCATGCAGGGTTCTCTCCAGCTACTATCGGACAATGAAGTCCTCTATCAAAGCTATGCTATAGCCATATTAGCAAGAGGGAAGCTCGAAAGTTCTATGAAAAAGCACGTGGTCGCAATCTCATCCAGCGCCACAGAGGCATAAATTAATCCCGTGGATGTAGACCGATAACCCTAAGATTGATATACACCATGAAAGTGCACCCGACGGTAACATATAGGGTGGTAGCGAAACACCAGCTTTAAGCGCCTCTAGACTGGTACCAAATGGTTCGGAAGTTTCAGAAAGCATACATTTAGGCGTCTGTGGGTCCACACTTATGATGTCGGCGCCAATGGAAAGTTACCTGATCATATTCCTAGTGGAAGTCTACGCCATCAGTCGCTGTGCGGAGATGAACTATCACAATGAGATAATTGACATCCTAAGTGAAAGCCAGCTGGTTCTCAAGACTCCTTAAACTTTCAAAGTCACATCATCGTAGGACTTCGGGTGCATAGAGACACCTAATTTGCTTATTGCAATAGGGGGATTCCGAAAACCAGTTTTTACGTACAATCCCAGGCCATAAACGTATAGAAGGGAATTAGATAGCGGGCAGACTATCCAAGAGGTGGACGAATAGAATCAAAGAGGAGCTCAGAAACAACTACAGAATAGCACTTTGGCATACTTGGAAGATGGAGTTTAAAGTGATTCTAATTCATTTTCCTAAAGGGGAAATCAAGAATCACCACTTTCATTCGTAAAGGACACTGTAGACTGACGGGCTCGGTTATCTGCACAAGCGAGGTATCTCTGAATCTTCTGTGACGCGGCCAATAGACAGGAAATTTGCATCCTTTAGAGTCTAAACGAATGCGGTGCCATTTAAAGAAGACGAAAGAGAAATCTAGGCCTCGTGAGATCACAGAACGAGCACATTTAAAATTTACTTAAGGTTTAACAGGAAAACTGTGAAGAAAAGAGATTACAATAGATTCCTAGATCGTGGTGGTACCTTATATTAATATCTATCTACGTAATGGCAAGCTTGACATACATTTCTTTCTTTCTTTTATGTGCGTTCGAAGTGTCTGTAATCGTCCCATATTGCACTCTTGCCACTCTCTTCTCTTCGAAAAATTATTTTAAATTATTTAAGCTTTGATTTTGGCAGATTTGTTTTTAACAAAACGATCAGTATAAATTCAATCAACTGGTGCTTAACGGACTTTTATTTGAATTTTAAAATTAAGTATTTCTTATCGGGGGCACGAACCTACCAAAACTCACTCAATTTTATTCAGCTGTCGAGTTGTGTTGTCTCTTTCACCCTTTATTATTTGGTGGAAAGATTCAACAAGTGGCTAAATAAAAGAGCGCGGCCATATTGATGAAAATTCATTATTTTAAAAGTTTTGAAAACGATGAAGTTACTTTTTGACTACTTGTGTATAAAACTATTTCTCGTCGAATGCAAGTTGTTTTTTTTTTTAATCTCTTAGCCGGATCTACATAGCATAAAAATGTAAGAAAGTGGTTTGAAATTTTGATTTCTAAGCATAAATGCCACACGCACGTTTACGGATACGCATGTTAGGGAGGTCCGCCTTTATTCAACCCATATATATATATTTTAGTACTATCTACTAAATTAGTAAGTATTTTTGCCATCCATACAATATCAATTTTCGCACTCTTGCATTACATACGTACTTACTGTTAGACTAAAAGTTTAAAAGTTACATAAGAATTGTTTTTTAAATTTAGATATTCAGCATAAAATTTCCCCATAA
>NW_016165091.1:26360-28896 GCF_001687245.7 Rhagoletis zephyria | reverse complement strand
ACAAACTGTTCATCTCTTTGTGAGCCAGCGTCTAAACGCAGCAAAAATGATGTCACCACATCGTCACATATATTTAACTGTGATCACTGCGGTTATAGCACAAAGATAGGTAAACGTATAATAGAACATAGACAAACTAAACATGGTGTCTGTGACCCGAACATCTACGCCTGCAACCTGTGCACCCAAAGTTTTTCGTGGAAGCCGACACTCTACCGACACATAGAACTTGTCCATAAAACACTGCCGGCAGAAAAAAAGTATCTGTGCAATGAATGTGGGCGCGCCTATATGCGTGAAATACACCTTGTAGAGCATGTAAAACAACGGCATGGACCACGCAACTTCAAATGTCCTGATCCACTATGTGAGCAATCATTCACTCGCACATTTACTCTACGACGTCATTTTATAACTTCTCATACAGAACAAACTAGCAGACGCTATCATTGCGTGGATTGCGATAAGTACTTTAAAGTCTACGATCAGTGGAAGTATCATAACGAAGTGATACACAAAAATGAGACAGTATATTGTTCACATTGTGGATACCCTTTCCGATTTAGGGAAAAGTTGGAGGAACATCTTTTGAAGGACGTTTGTAAACGAAGTATTGTGCCATGCTCTTATTGCCAGAGACGCTTTACAACGAAAAGTGGACTTAGGGAACACGTACGAAATATACATAATAGGAATCATTTTATAGCAAAAGAAAAAAAATGAAAGGAATCATTTTGTTGAAAATCTCTTATACTCGTCTGTATAAAAGATTAACGAATGTTTTTTTTTGGAAGGTTTTAGAAAATCGCGATAGAAGTTTGGAACACAATTTCTCAAAAACAGCGAAATATTTTTCCACAGTCTCGGACAATGTAACTAGTTCACGAAATCTTAGGATTATTTTACTTTTATTGTTTATTTTTAATTATTTTAATAGTTTGTGAGGATTTTCTTTGGTAAAATTTTGTCGTATTTTTTATTTTTTGGTCATCAATTTTGCAGCCACATCATATGACTTACGACAAAATGTGATAACAATTTGTACTAGCTTTTTACTCCATATTTCGGAAACTAAAAGAGCTATCCAAAAATGGATAACGCCATTTGAAAGATCTTGATTAGTTTAGTATGACTGTATTATTAACTCAATTTATACTAAATTACCAATAAAATGTTAGTCAATATCTTAGAAACTGACGGGAAAAATCAAAAATTGATAAACACCAATAGAAAGATATTATTTTAAAATACAAAACTGCATCTAGAACTAAAAATCTTCAGGCCCATGTACCTACCTATGTACAATGGCGGTCAAAAATGGAGTAATGATGTTTTTAATATTTACAATTTTTTCAAGCTAAAATTTTTTGAGCGGCTAAAAAATCGCATTAATATTTAATATTTTTTTTGTCGGCGTTTTGCACTTTGCATAAACATGAGTTTATTGTAGAAGAATATGCGCAAAAAAGTCAATGCCAGTTTTACTAAATTTCGCTATTTATTTGAAAAAAAAAACGCAAAAGCCGTCTGCAAAAAAATATATAAAAAAATGAATGCGATTTTATAGCCGCTCAAAACTCGCTAACCCGAAAAATTGCTAAAAATTCTGGCTAAAAAACTCAAAATTTAAATAAAAGTTCAAGTTCTATATAAAATTTGAAAGTGTGATTTATATAGTTTTTGTTATAGTATTAACCATATTTTTATAAAAAAATATCAAAAAAATTATAGCTACCGCGACTGTACATAAATGATAATACATAGTAACATCATACAAATTCCCCAAATGGTTTTAAATTTTTGGTCGTTCCGACCATGTAAAACCAACTGTTATTGGAACTCAGCGTCATAGATTCGCCAATGGTTGGTGAGTGGCGAAACGAACGAACTCAATGAGGTACCACCAAACCCGCTATCGTCCATCCTTGCTAGCTAACTTTATTGTTGCTTTCACATGCAAAATGTTTCGCTAAGCGACCGGGAAGCTGGATTCTGTAACTGTGAGAAAATGTAGTGTACACCGAGTGCAAAATTCATAACCAAAATAAAATAAAATTCAGTGAGTTTTTGGGAAGAGAAGTGTACACAATTTTGGCCCTTATTATGAGTTGCATTCGATTTTCGACTGTGGTCGAAAGTGCTGAGCGAACGAATTTGAATTTGGTATTATGGCACTCATTCGATGAAGAATAGCGCTATTGTGAATTTCGCTCGTTTAGGTTGTTCACAATAGTATATTTTTCACCGCTGAGAAGCTTTGTTTACAAATCGAGCAAACTAAATAGTGTGCTTATACATATTTATGTAAATTTGTTCTAATTAAAATGAAGTAAAAAAGAAAGCAAGTTTATAAAAACGTGGTAAAATGAGTACAACGAGTTCTGGTTCAACGATTCGTCAGAGGATGAGAGCTTAGTAAACTGGCCAGGAGTAGCAAATGTTTAAGAGAGTTTAAGTTTATTAGTCTTTCGAATATATTTTGATATAAAATATATTTAAGAAATTTGTCTACAGATTCATTAAAAAGTTCCGACCA